>NW_023660529.1:38748-58748 GCF_015228065.2 Penaeus monodon | reverse complement strand
TGGGACCGAGTGAAGCTCTACGATAGTATGATATTTATTTATTGAGCAAATCGCACTCATTGGGAGGTCTACAGGAATTCAGTCATGGGAATGGTTAAGATGCTTTACATCACCAATTTATCACAGCGGGGGTGATGTACGTGAAAAATAACACCAGATAGACTCAAAATGACTCACTGTATTTTCACCCCTAAGTTGGCGTCCCAACTCCATAAGTATTTTTAAACGTGTTTTAGCACGAACACATACCAATCTCTGATATGAGCAAGTTAATCTCCAACCCAAATGGAGATTAACGTAAAAAAAAACTAAAAAAAACTAGTGCTGATAAACTCTGAAAAAAAACACTTGTGTAAACAAATAAGAAACATAATTTGCGTCGAAGGCCAAAAACCATAATATAACACCACAGGGGACCACAAATCACGGACTGCCTGACACCCAAAAAGGTCGGGCAGGTATCAAGACAGCAAATCGAAACAAAGAAAAAGAAAGTAAAAAGTAAAAGGGCCCCTTTGAAATTATTATGGGCGAGATTTATTGAAAAAAACCTTCCTCCCAGGAGGTACGGATCCTCGATCTGAGGGAAGGAAACTAGTATTGACTTAGTTTAAAATAAAGGAATGGCACACTGGAGGTACGGATCCTCAAGCAGTTCCTTCTGTGTGAAGTGGTCCTTTTAATACTCACACTTTGAGTTCACCAAGTGCCGCTTTGGGACAGTGAAGAGTGCACCCACAGATGGTGATGAAGCGTGTCACACGCCAAAGTCCAAAAAGCCAGTGTCTCCTACACACAACCAATAAAAGAATACTTGCTTTGCGGAGACAACCCTCGGCAAATCCTGGCGTGAAGCGAGGTAATCCACAAAGTAAATCCAAAGCGAGCACACCGAGAACGGGACCACAGTAAAACACAGAAGTCAGGACCGACTGTCTTCCCCTCACAAAACTAGGGGTATTTATACCAGAAAAAGACCCTCAGGCCATGCCCCAGGCATGGCGCGAAAAGAAGAAAATATGCAAAATAAGAGTTGGACTCCCAAACCCGATAGTCCGGCAGTCCAAAAAAGCCAACGACCCAAACAACCGTGAAAAGAGGGAGAAAAAAAAACCCTATCAAACGACCATTACCCCCTTTCCCGGGGCTTTGTGACACTTTGGAAGGGAAAAGTATACATAGAAAAAAACTGGTAATGTACAATTTACGGTATGGGACTTGGGAAATTAATAAATCTTTTATTTTTCTGGGAAAACTTCAACACCATCCAAGTAACGAGCCTTGGTTAAAATACGTTCGTTGGTTATTTTTATAACCATGTTCATAATATTTCTCAACACTGCCGCCTCGTTGGTGGAAGCGGACCCCGGGACGTTCTCCCAAGTAAAGGGCGCATTGCAGAGTTCCCCACGCCCCTTTGTTCCGTGGTAGAGAAGGCAGGCATGTGCATGGTAAGACCCGGCCTCAACACTCGGCCCCGAGGACGATGTCAGTCCAGGCGAGATCGACCTTAGAGTCGGCGAGTGCGCAGCCGTACACTACAACACCTTCCCCGGGCAGTACGTCGCCTAAGAAGGGGACGGGAAAGACGAGTATCGCAGGAGAGACTCCTTAAATAACAGGTGTTCTGCGAGGTACTCGTTCCATCTCTCGCGAGGTACGTCGAGAGACAGAAGCAAAGAGTGCCCGGAAGGTATCAGGAACCAGAGCAAAAGTGGGCTCTGACGCAGGCAGAGGGCAAAGACCATCACGTCGGCGAACATCTCAGGGCCCATCATCTCGGCAGGATCTATCCTAAGGCGGGTGCGCATGTGGGGCCCGCGCCCGCTCGTCACGGGACATGGGAAAGGGCGGTACCCAGCACACCAGTGTAGAACGTCAGGAAGCGGGTGCCCCGGGGGACGCGCCCGCACGCCAGGGGCGGAATCTCGAAGGCGGGTGCATCAGGAGGATGCGCCCGCACGCCAGTACGGAACATCGGAAGGCGGGGCATCAGAGGATGCGCCCGCACCCAGTACGGAACATCGGAAGGCGGGGGCATCATGGGGATGCGCCCGCACGCCATACGGAACTTCAGCTGTCGTCGTTGTCAACTTGGTACCAGCCCTGTGTAAGAGAGCTGGCAAACGGATCGCCTCAGACCAAAGGGGGGCGGAACCCCTTGGAAGCCCTCGAAGCGTCGTCCCTGCGGACACAAGAGTTTTATTAGACATACTGGTTTTATTCTTGGGCCCGGGTGTGTTCTAATCACACTGCATTACCAAGTGCATGATGACACACAACCTTATGTTACGGGCACGAGAGGATCCACTGGGGATCTGGCTTACAATTAATTAGTGGGCGTCGAGGGAGATGTAACTCTCCATATGTACAAGTACAGCTTTTCTCAGTGCGACCTGTAAAAGGGATCATCAGAGCTTAACTCAAAAAGAGAGACCTCCATGGAGGCGATGACAAGTCATGGTTCGGTCCTGAAACAGCTCGGGAAAGGGTCGTTGCCCCTGAGAAGCTAGTAGACGAGCCTCGACGATTAAATAGTATAAAACAAGGGATTTAAAGATTAAAACCGTAAAACTAAAGAACATCTTAAGATTAAAAACATAAGAACATAGAAAATGAAATAACAAAACGAAAATGGGAAGCACGCTGAAGCTGGTGGAACTCCATTACACTTGGCACAGATACACACAAAAAAAAATACCAAAAACAATAACATCAGTGTTAAAATGTAAAAGGGCCCAAAAAGGCGCTGTGGGGCCCCACCAAAATCTGGTGTTGTACTATACTACTAGGATAGGAAGGTAGAGAAGAAGATTGAGAGGACGATAGAAAAGGGTGCTATTTACAAGAATACTCCGTAGAAAGATAGATTCCTACAGGCTGTACAAAGACCACCTCTACTTCCCGTCATGGGGAAGAGCGTAGACCGACCTCAGCCCCGGGGACACTGTCGATCGGGGTCGTTAATCGCTCCTAGGACTCTCGGGACTGAGCCCCTAAAAACGAAGCTAACTTGGCCAAACTTAAAATTTGATTATTTCTCATCTGCACAGGGTCTTGCAGATGTCCAGGACATTGACGACGAAGTGTGACCCTGTCAGAGAGGTGAAAAAAACAAAGAACCCCGCGTGGTTCAAGGGGCGGTGTAAGCTATCAGCAGGATCACTCCACAGGACAAAAACCTGGCTGCTGGCCCTGCTGCCGCCCATCTGGAGGTGATCTGAAAGTAGAAATATATTAGAAAAAAGTAAGAGAACAGGGCGACTGAATATTGTTAGATTAGCTGGGGAAAGACGGGATTAGTAATGTGTTATCGGGTTGACTATCGTAAAGACTAATCCCGTTCCACGGCCAGGATGAAGGCAAGGCTCTAAAAAAGAACAGGCTGCAAGCGTGTTAGGATCCAAGCCATACAGGGTTATGTTACGGAAAGACTGGTAATTGAAAAGGGGACAGCATGCAATCCGCTGGGGCTCTGAAAAAAAAAAGATAATGGCGAGCGGAAGATAAGGAAAGGTGGCTTGCCCTTTACTCGTCCCATCAGACCCAGGGTCCCATGGCTCATCGTCTCCCCCCACCGATGACGGGGCCGAGGATTCCAAATCAACAGGTCATCTGCCCCGGGGATCTTGAAAAGGTCCATGTCAGGCTCCGGGGTCAGAGGAAAGTGCCGTCCAAACGGGGAAAGTCGTCCGGGGGACAAAATTCCGCACTTACCCGAAATGCCTTTAAAATTTATTGGGGTGCGAGTGACTTCCTGCCCATTTGAATGCGGTCTCCTCACCACATAAGCCACGGGTCCGAGCTTTTTCAAACCCGGACTGGCCCAAACCATCGGGGACCCAGGGGTCTGGTTCCAGACTGGGGTGCAGGATAACGCTACGATGCACGAAGACCAGATCCCCCTCGTTATACTCCCGCGGTCGAGCCCCCGCCTTCGTCGTGATCGGCGGTCCAACGCTCACGAGCCTTTCGGGCGGCCTCACTAGCGGCCACCCGAGCTGCACGGAGTTTCGATCTTATAGGGCAAGCATCCTTCGGAATAGATCACGTGGTTTGATCCCACAAGCGGGAAATGACTGTCCCGACCTGTGAAAAGGGTACAATGGACGTCATTTACGCTCCGGTGTATGGAGGAATTGAGGGAAAAACCCTCACATACGGTAATAGATCGCCCCCAACCATCGGGAATCATCCATTTGGAGCGTGCTCAGGGGGGTCCTTGACCACCCGGTTCACCCTCTCCACCATACCTTTGGCCTGCGGATAAATAGACTGGTGGTGAAGAGCGCTTCACCTGAAGGTGATGACAGATGTCGGAAAGAAGAGGGTTTTGGGGAAATTCAAGGCCGTTATCCGATAACAAGGCCCTGGGTGGACCATACGATTTAACGAATTCTGCAAGAAAAACATCTGCTACAGTTTGACGTCCTTAGATCCCAAATGGGAACAACTCAAAAAACCCGGGGTAAGGTGGTCAATCAGCACAAGGACGTACTTTTTTCCAAACGCGCCAAAGGGGTAAGTGTGAGGATATCAGCGGAGACCCGCTCGAAGGGCTCTACGACGTCTGGCATGGACTGAAGGGGCGTTGGGGCGTTGCCCCCTTCCTCCGCTGGCATGCCGTGCATGACGCGAAGACCTTCGGGATGCGGCCAACACCCCGGGGAAAGTAAAAATGACCGTAGCCGCTGATACTCCTGTGGACACCCTGTTTGCCCGGCGGACGGGAACGGTATGAACCGCATCCAAAGCGGCGCCGCGCAGCGATTTTTGGGATTACGAGCCGAAGCAAGACTCGTTCATGGTCGGACTTAACATGATATAAGACTCGGTCCTGAAGTTCGAATTGATCGAGTGGAAGAGGGATACGCCTCGGCGGAAGGCGGCCCTCCTCAAGATACTCTATGAGCTGCTGCCCAGGGGATCGTCCCGCTGATGACGCTCCACCAAATCGGGCTGCAGTAAGGGACTATCGAGTCAGCAAGGGGTGCGATCTGACGACTGAGCAAGTCAGGGACGTGGTGGACTCGACCCGGCTTATAGAAAAGCTCAAAGTCATAGAATGTCAGCTCGTTTTGCCCATCGCGTCATCCTTACCGATGCTGTTGGTTTGGGCGGAAGACAGATACCAACGGTCTGTGATCTGTAAAGATACGAAACCGTCTTCCATACAGGTAAGATGGTAATGTCTAACGCTTTCGACCACGCAAGAGCTTCAGGTCGATGGTCGGGTTACCTGGTCTCGGCGTTCCCTTAGCTTCCGAGAAAATAAAGCAACCGGTGGATTTCTCCACCCTTATCCAGCTGCATAAGACAAGCACCGATCGCCGTGCCCGAGGGATCGGTGTGAAACTCAAAGGGTTTCTCAAAATTTGGCTGGATTAAACAAGGTGCGGGGGCAAGCCTTGCTTAAGTCGTTCAACGCCTCCTGTTGAGGTTTGGTCCCATAAAAATCTGGGATCTTTTTTCAGGAGTCGAGTCAGAGGAGATGCGACCCTTGCATAAATTTGGGCACGTGCCTGCGAAAAAACCCGTTGCCCCCAAGAACTGGCGAACGTGCCGTTGGTTTGCGTGGTGTTTTTATGGCTTGTATCACTGTTACTTTATCGGGGGCGGTAAAACACCGGCCGGAGTAATCAGGGGGCCAAGAAACGAAAAGTGTCGGTTGCGAAGCGACACTTGGCTAGGTAAGCCTGAACCCCGCCCCAGCGAGTAACTGCAAAACGGGATCGAGGTGGGATAGGTTGCTGCTCAACCCTGCGCTGTATATCACAACGTCCCTCGAGATATGCCAGTGCGTGGTGGCCCAACACCGGGTTGAGAACGGGAGCGATAGCCCTCTGAAAAGTTGACGGAGCCGTCGTCAAACCAAAGGCATAAAGCGAAAATTGAAAGAGACGGGAGCCGTCGGAAAAGCTGTCCCTTTTTTCGGTCCTCTCATCCACCTCAACGGTCCAGTATGCCACTTTTGCGTCGAGGACGCTAAACCAGGATTTACCTGCCAGCTGATCAAAGGCAGCGTCCATCCTGGGTATGGGATATGCGTCTGAAACCGTTTTCGCGTTCCAAGCACGGTAGTCGACGCAGAAGCGTGTCGTACCGTCCTTCTTTTTCACAAGCACAACGGGGGAGAGCCATGGAGAACAAGAAGGCTCAATCACCCCGTCTGCAGCATCTTTTTCGCATTCCGCACGGATTGTACTGCCGGGGTACTCTCCGGGAGGCGCACTGTTTCACACGGGTAGGTTGGTCGTCCGTGGTTTTTTATTCTATGCTTCATGTGTGGCACCACACCCGGGGGCAGCCCTTCGTTTAAACAGATCCGGGTAACGATCAAGTACCTGGAGAGCTGTTCACGTTGAACTGAAAGACAGGTGAGCAAGATTCCACCCGGGGAACGACACCGCCCCTGCTGATGAGGGAGTTCCTCGTTCTCGAAAGAACATACCGGGAAGACCTCAACTCGTCCGTGTTGTAACCAAAGTCGTTAAGTCCGGTGTGAAATCGAACCGGTCCTCAAAGTCCGCCAGGGTATCCGGGTTTGTCTCCATCATCAAAGGGAGTCGGGAAGCCATGCCCAAAGCTCCCCGACTATCCCCGAAGGATGAGCCTCCATCTTCCGGGTTGACGCCGGAATCCTGGTTCCACCGATTCCGCGTCGTATGCAAGACAATTCGGTGAAAAACCCCCTCCACGATCGCCCCATAGCCAAGGACGAATCCTTGCTCGATCTCAACCGGAAACTCCCCGATCGTTGACGACCCAAACGTCACCTCCGGTAGGGAGAGGTCCACCAACGAACGAGGTACCAGGATCTTGGCTGTGTCGCTCTCAACACAAGCCAATCCAGCCCCCCCGCCGTTCACAGAACATCGCACGAATCGCCCGCCCGAGGAGGACAAGTGACTTTCCGCGCACATCTAATTGCCCCTTCTCGGGCCCCCTTGCCCGCACTACGCAACGCAGTAGGGCGTCTGGTTTCGTGATACGTCAAGATACCGAGGGACCCGCACCAGAGAAGGAAACACGGAGTCGGGGGCCCCCTTGAAGGTAGCAAACTAGCCCCTGGAACAGGGAGAGATTCAATTTAAAATCAAACCCTTTGCAGCAGGTCTAAAGCCTATCATACCTCGGTGGGAAATCTGGTGTGTCGTCGACCACGACCACTGAGTGCCGGCACTTACAGGCTCGGGAAAATTTAAATTCAAGGGTGCCTTACCCTTGGTGTCCAACGTGGCCCCAGATGCCCCTTGAGGCCACGCGAGTGAGGCGAGAGCGAGGTGTTGGAAATCCTCCTGAAACAGGACTCCTTCACCACCGTTGCCTCACTTCCCGAGTCAATGAAGCTAGGACTTTAGTCCCAGCAAACCCACACAATTCAACAGCGGCCGTCCCGCTGAATCTGTGCCTCGGGGAGCTCCGGTTCCGTGGAACTGCGCTCCCTTCGGCGCCCACCTCACCGTCCCCTGGCGGTGGTTCTTTGTGGTTGTGGTTGTGTTCTGTCGGGCGGTGTGCTATGCAGTCCTGCGCGAAAAAGCCCCGTCCGGGCCCCATGCCCTCGGGGGCCCACCGGGTGCAAATGATGACCCTCCCGCACCGCACGACACTCGGAAGCGTCATGCGTAGTCACCTGATGGTGGGGACAAACCCCGTCGG
The DNA here is from genome assembly GCF_015228065.2 of Penaeus monodon. NCBI lineage: Eukaryota > Metazoa > Arthropoda > Malacostraca > Decapoda > Penaeidae > Penaeus > Penaeus monodon. The sequence continues at coordinate 51,089 of NW_023660529.1, read as the reverse complement.
GTTCTCGAGTGCGTACGGGCAAATCAACCAGGGGATCAAAACCCGGGGGGGAACCTGCCGGAGATCGACCCTCGCGAGGAGTAGAGGAGCGAGGGTTTAAAGGCCCTGCCTCGCTCGAGAAACTGACCAGGGTTTCTCTACCCGCCCGCATAGTGCCGATGGTACCAGACTTTTTGGGCTGCTTCGACCACCCGATAAAGCGGCTGATCCTCTACCACAGGGCTTTTTCCCGCAAACCAGGGTGGAGTCCTGGAGAAAAGTTCTCCGCATCAGAGTTCAGCTGGCCCCAAGTTCACCAGGATAATCGCGCATACCCTGGTAAACCATGGTCTCGACCGCGAGATAGAAGTCCCTGGGGGAACTGTCGTCGAGTACGATACGACCCCAAATGCCGTAAGTACTCCATCGACGAGCACGTTCCCCGGAGACGTTTTTCGAAGGGTCTCCTTAAACTCGTCCCAGGTCCCTATCCCGTCGAAGACTGGGGAGTTTAATGACACGTCCGCCGTCCCCCCTGCACTAGCACGGGCGGCACGGATCAGAGCCTCATCCGTCCCGTAAGGATGGGCCTGCTCAACATGTCGCAACCAGGTTTCCAACTCCTGATTCCTCCGAAGAGGCTGGCTGGCTGGGACCTCCGCCGGTAAGGCGGGATCGGGTCGCGTAGGGTTATACCCTGGCCAGCGGACGTGGGTTGACGGGTGCTCGCTGAGACGAGTGGTCAGTCGTGACCGCATGCACCCCCGCTTCCCCCTGCGATGCAGAGGCCGCAGCTGGTGATCGAGCGTGAGGTTCAGATACCCTGGGCTCCAATAAACGCACGATATTGGCGTACTGCCCTTCCAGGGTATTGGAACCGGCATTGAGCCGCTCAAATTTATCCCCAGCTCTTCATCATCGAGAGCGACAGGTGGTCACGGGGCCCCCTAACCTTTGCCCCAAAGTCAAAGACTGAGCGTTATCTGCTCGAGGAAAGTCGGGGACCTCAAGGAGGGTTTTGCAGAGGAAACCCCAGGACTCAGTGGGTTCTCCTAGGGCGCTATTGCTGTACGAGGCATTTCTCGTACCAGCCTTACTCTACAACCTTTACTGGGCTTGCGATGGGCTTGCAAAAAAGGCTTAACCCGACACTTATAATGAAAACTGTTCTATCCCACCGCTGCCACCAAAAAGACAGTTGTAGCGGTGCGTAGAACCAGTAGACTTCAATGTGTCTGGTTGAGTTCGGGCTCAACCGAGAATATCGATTTTATTTGGAAAAAATTCGTCTGCAGTGAACAGATGTAAATTCCGGGCCTACGGCAGCGCTGCCACACACCGATTTAGTAGGTCGGGAACCTGTTGTTGTGTTGGGGTGTGAATGTTGTATGAAAGAAGGGGGGAAGGAAAGTACAGGATGTATGTGCTGAAAGTTGGATGTGTAAGTGTGTAATTTGTGAAAAGGGAGATAGCGTAGGCTGAGCGTCTGCGTGGACGTGTTTGGAAGAAAAAAAGCAAGATCATAAAATTCTTCCTCTTCCCTTCAGTTTGGGGCATCCACCTGCTGGAAGTGGGAACCCAGGTTTTAGCAAAGTTATGGTCTGTTCTAGAGTATCAGCTTAATATACTCCGATTCATCTAGCCTTCTTACAGCCTTTCAGGGGTTGCGAGATCGAGTAACCAGCAATGTGCTGTTAAGGAGACCCGAGCCCAAGTAAGTTTCAAGCATTCAGCCTTAGTCTGACCAGAACTTAAGATGTAAATATAATTTGTTTTTTTGGCTGGGACCGAGTGAAAGCTCTACGATAGTATGGGTATTTATTTATTGAGCAAATCGCACTCATTAGGAGTCTACAGGAATTCATCATTGGGGAAAAGGTTATAGATGCGTACATCACCAATTTATCACAGCGGGGGTGATGTACGTGAAAAATAACACCAGATGACTCAAAATGACTCACTGTATTTTCACCCCCAAGTTTGGGGTCCCAACTCCATAAATATTTTTAAACATGTTTAGACGAACACATACCCAAACTCTGATATGAGCAAGTTAATCTCCAACCCAAAATGGAGATTAACGTAAAAAAAAAAACTAAAATAAACTAGTGCTGATAAACTCTTAAAAAAAACACTTGTGTAAACAAATAAGAAACATAATTTAGCGTCGAAGGCCAAATAACATAATATAACACCACAGGGGCCACAATCACGGACTGCCTGACACCCACAAGGTCGGGCAGGTATCAAGACAGCAAATCGAAAAAATAAAAGAAAGTAAAAAGTAAAATGGCCTGAAAATTTTTATGGGCGAGACTTATTGAAATAAACCTTCCTCCCAGGAGGTACGGATCCTCGATCTGAGGGAAGGAAACTAAGTATTGACTTATTTTAAAAACAAGGATGGCACACGGAGTACGGAAACCTCAAGCATGTTCTTCTGTGTGAAGTGGTCCTTTTATACTCACACTTTGAGTTCACCAAGTGCCGCTTTGGACAGTGAAAGAGTGCACCCCACAGATGGTGATGAAACGTGTCACACGCCAAAGTCCAAAAGAGACCAGGTGTCTCCTACACACAACCAATAAAAGAATACTTAGCTTGCGGAGACAATCTCGGGAAATCCTGGCGTGAAGCGAGGTAAAACCACAAATAAATCCAAAGCGAGCACACCGAGAACGGGGCCACAGTACACACAGAAGTCAGGGCCGAACTGTCTTCCCCTCACAAAACTAGGGGTATTTTTACCAGAAAAAGACCCTCAGGCCATGCCCCAGGCATGGCGCGAAAAGAAGAAAATATGCAAAATAAGAGTTGGACTACCACCCGATAGTCCGGCAGTCCAAAAAAGCCAACGACCCAAACACCGTGAAAAGAGAGGGAGAGAAAAACCCTATCAAAAGAACCCTTACTCCCTTCAGGGCTATTGTGACACTTTGGAAGGAAAGTATACATAGGAAAAAACTGGTAATGTACAATTTACGGGATGGGACTTGGGGAAATTAATAAATCTTTTATTTTTCTCGGAGACTTCAAAACCATCCAAGTAACGAGCCTGTGGTTTAAAATACGTTCGTTGGTTATTTTTTTAACCATGTTCATAATATTTCTCAACACTGCCCGCCTCGTTGGTGGAAGCGGAGCCCGGGACGTCCCCATCCAAGTCATGGCAGCATTGCAGAGTTCCCCACGTCCTTTGTTCCGTGGTAGAGAAGGCAGGCATGTGGGATGGTAAAGATCCGGGCCTCAACCACTCGGCGCCCCAGGACGATGTCAGTCCAGGCGAGATCGACCTTAGAGTCGGCGATTGCGCAGCCCCCTTTCACTACAATTATTATTATTATTATTATTATTATATTATTATTTATATTATTATTATTATTATTTTTATTATTATTATTTTTATTATTATTCATTGTTATTTTTTTTGTGTGTGTGTGTGTGTGTGAATATCTCTGCACAGATGGCTCTGCTAGTGCTTAATCACAAAAGAGTTAATTAGTAGATATTGTGACCTTCCCTGATTTCACCTTCCTTTGAATTTGCTAGAAAAACTTATTTTTCTTTTCTTTCTTTCCTTCACTAATGCTGTGAACATCCGTGTTATTCTTCTTATAGACATAATAAGATACCGTGAAATATTTTCGTAAATCAAGAAAAAGGGTAAATGAGTGAGACAGGCAGTACTCGTAATTGGCTCATTGGTAACTAAGTACAAGTGTAGCCATCTATCTGTTAAAACAATTGATAAAGTAAACTCACTTTGGGCATGGCATGTACGTACATGCCATGTTCGACGGCATTGGGCTAGCACACAAAAATAATACAAAATTAGATATCACGAATAGTCATTATATGATTTCAGACAAAAAGCCAGTGTAGCAGGTAACAGGTACTAACCAAATATGGGTGGTTAGTAATTTATATGGTAGACAGGGTGGTTGTAGTGGAGATATTGTTTAGTTGAGGCTTCATAGCTAGGATGTGGACTGTTCTGCTATTATCAGGTCAAATCTGTTAAAGTGGTAGGTCAAAGTTTTGAAATCAGTATTGCTAAAAGGGTGATTGTGGAGAAGAAAGTTCTCTCTAATTGCTCAGAAGGATGGTTTGCTCAGCTGTAAAAATTATAGGTAAGCCACATTCGAAATTATTTCAGAGTCACACTTTTCTTTATTCTTTAAAACATTTCCAATAGTATAAAGCCTGTAAAACAAACCGAAAATAGACCCGAGAAAAGCATTGTCTGAGAAATTTGTTTTGTGATTTTTTGAGATAATAACTAAAACAGCTTCATATATTTAATGTTGATACAGGTTTTTGGTTAGAATTTCAGACACAGGAAATTGCATAGGGCTTCATAAAATAAGTAAGATGGGTACTCATTTGTAGTGAAATATTCCTTTATGAATGAAGCTAGTCCAGGTTGAACATATGTAGTATGTCCGGTTGATGAGAGTTGTAAGGCTGTTTAACTTGTAAATATGAGGAACATGGCTGAAATGATGAAGTCCAAGGCCAGTGAATGTGGTTTCCGGTAGACACTGGTGAAGAAACAGTTATTACGAAAATTTATGCAAGTATAAAGAAATGACAGTTTGTTATTTTGTTCAATTTCACAAGTGAATTTAATATTGGGGTGTTATAAATTCAAGTATGAGAGGAAAGGGTTAGTTGAGAGGGTAGTTATAGAGTAAGAAAGTATCATCCATGTAACGGCGATATAAAATAGGTTTGAAATTAGCAGGGCAATTATTCAACCAAGCTTATTCATAGTAACGAAGAAAGATATTGGCATACCAATGTAAATAGAGTCATTAAAGGTAAACTTTGAATTTTCAATAGCTATATGCAATAGTTTCCTGTAAGTTGTCTTGTTCAGACCATACGAGTGTGAGAGTGATTAGACAATTTTGTTTATAATCATATCAGTGGATTCAATGAGGGTAACATTAGTAAATAACGATTCTTTGTCAAAACTGACCATTGTGACAGGCCGTAGCGGTTTAAGGGCACTAATTTCTTTGATAAATGAAAGTTTTCAGTGGTAGTTAATGGGGTGATCTTAATTAAGAGTTTAGCAACATTACAATTGAAGGTTCCAGCATCAGAAATGATGGTTGACCAATTTTATGAATTTTGGAAAGGCCATTTAAGAAACAAGGTTTGGAGCCAGATGTAGTTAGGAGGTTGTAAGTGATTTCACCGACAAATGTTCTTATCGAACGTAAGAGTCTGCTGAATTTATCTTCTGATTTCAGAAGATGAGTAGTAATGTCAGACATGATTAGTTTAAAGGTGATATTAACTGTTGTTTTAAGCTTATTAAGGTAGTCTTCTATGTTTAGAAAAAAAAACTCCACGACCCTTATCTGGTTTGACAATGTTATCATCTTTTTAGGTTTTAAGGGTGTAAGGAAGGGGTGCGGACTCCATATTTCTTTATAAATCTCGCAGTTTTTGATGGTGTGATATAGTTTTTCAAAACAAAGAAAAAAATGATTACGGGAAATGGTACTAGGTGGCATACAATAATCAAAAATTAAAGAAATAGCTTCTTTTTGTTCATCTGATAATATTCTATCAGAAAAGTTGAATCTTAATCTTGTCCACCTTTTTGGTGGACAAAGCTAGCTTTTTATTAAGACAAATCAACATTACATGTATTCTTATCAACATTTCTGTTACTAAGGGATAACAAACATTTCGAATCAACATAAATAGAGAAAGTAATAGAGTGATGTCATCCTCCAGTTTCTTTTTGATGTTAGGAAAATTTTTCTTTGTTTATTTTCCAATCCAAAGATCGAAGCACCATGAACGATACATCCTGGTAGTGTTGGAATGGGACAATACACTGAATTTAATCATACATAGAAATAATGTTGGCGACAAAACACTTCCTTGTGGGACCCGTTTGCCTGGAAATGTCCGAAAAAGTGACACTGTCAGAAAACAATTTGACAGAAAAAGTTCTGTCAGACGTGAAATTTTGAATAAAACAAGGCAAGTTCCACGTAACCAAAAAACAAAGTTTCCTGAGTAGGCCATATCGCCATGTCATGTAGGCTTTTTTATATCTAAAAGTACTGAAATTAATAATCTTTTTTGAAATTGCCTCTTGAATATGACTGTCCAGCTTTACTAGTTGATCGAGAGTTGGGTGTCCTTTCGGAAACCGCACTGCTCGTCAACTAGTAAATTACTGGAATTTAAAAATGCAATATCCTACTGTTAACAATTCGTTCCATGACCTTGCATAAGCAACTTGTCAACGCAATTGGGTGGGAGGAGATAGCAAATCTAGGGTTATCCCCTCCTTTCAATATGGGAATGGTATGGGCGAAGTACCATGAGTTGGAAAAGTGTGGCTCTTCCAAATTTCATTGTACACTTCTAGCATCTTAATCATAGCATCATGATTAAGATGCTTATCATCTCACATCGAATCTCATCGGGGCCTGGGGATGTTCCTCTACAGGCTCGGACAAGCTCGTCCATTGTCAGATCTTTATTGTAATTAAAGTCATCTCCTGTGGCAAAGTGAATATGTTGCAGCTGAGCTGCTTCCTTGATGGTCAGGAATGCAGGATGGTTATTTGCTTAGCTGCTTGTATTAGCAATGTCTCTAGGTGAATCGAATTTATTACCCAAGTGAATGATGTTAATTTTTATTGATTTTATTGACAGTGGACCAAACCTCTGATATTTTGGCATTGCTGTTAATTGTAGAGACAAAGCTCCGCCAGGAGTCTGTTTTTGCTTGTCTTATTATTCTACGAGCCCCAGCTCTTGCTTGTTTGTAGTTGCAAAAGTTATCATTAGTGATGTTATTTTTGAAAAGCCTGTAGGCCTTATTGCATCGGCACAGCGCCCCGTGGCAATCTGGTGTCCACCATGGAACTCTATGCTTAACGCTATCTGTCGAAGTTTTAGGAATGGATAGCAATGCTGCTTCTAAAATGGAATTCTGAATATTGTTTAATTTATCATCAGCGGTTTCTCCAACAAGTTCGAGCTTGACGCTCCTTGTGAAGGCGACCCAGTCTGCTCTTTTTACATTAAATTTGGGTGATGAAGGCGTTCTCACTGTGTCACATAAATATTCAATCAAAATTGAAAGATGATCACTTCCTAACGAGTCATCAATGGTGTGGGCACACGGCACTTGGGTGCCATTGATGAAGAGACCAGTGATAGGTCAATAAAGCTCAAATTACCGGTATTATCGTCCACCCGCGTTGGACTACCATCGTTCAGAAGGACCAGATCAGACTCCTTAATCAATTTAACTACTTGTTCACCTCTTATCATCCACCGCAGGGAACCCCATAACGCATGATGAGCATTAAAATCACCTAAAATTACTTTATTTTTTGGCAGATGGGCCTGAAGAGCAAAGAGCTCATCATAGATTATCATATTATCAGGTGGACAAGAAGGTGAACATGTAGTCAGATACATGTTATTGATTTTTACTTTGCATGCGGCAACTCCAAAGTAGAATCAATTGCCACTTCAGTGAAAGTGAGTCTTTGGTGGATGTACATGGCGACTCCGCCCTTTCCACCCCTACCCTCTCGATCCTTCCGACACAGATGGTAGTTCCTCAGCGAAACGACCTCGTCTGACATGAGGTTGGTTAAATGTGTTTTTGGAGAACTATAATATCGGGAGCATAGGACCAAGGCTAATAAGTTAATGAGGTCATTTACTTTAGTTCTAAGACTTCGACAGTTCCATTGTATAATGGTTAATGTGGAGATTATGTTTTATGGGGTTTGGAAATGCCTTGTCCGCCAGTTTTAATTTTCTTTTTGGGAGGGAGGTTCGTCCTCCTCTCCCTCACTACCCAGGGGCCTCCCATGGGTATTTTTTGAGATAGTAGCCTCCATGTCCCGCGTCCGCTGCTAGGGAGGACGCCCAGCCAAAGATGATCTGTTCCGAGAAACAGACCAAAATCCAGGTGAAGTCTCAGCAGGAGCCGCCTGGACGAGCAGGTGTGATCCAGATTGTGATTTGGTATCATCCTCCTATGATGCTGCTGCTGCTTTTGCTGGGTTGATTCAGTAATTTGTTGAATTGTATTATTCAATTCTTTAATTTGATTAATTAATTCTTTAACCGTTTCCTTTAACTCTGCAATTTCTTTGACTGATGCTGTTTGCTTTAGAAGTGTTGTTAGTTGCTGCTGTAGTGTAGGAAGTATTGGGTTGCTTGGTCATACCTTCAACTTTCCTCTTGGCTTCACGGTAACTAACATCATGCCCTCTTAAATATACTAAAATCTCAGTCTCCTTCTTCAAGCTGCTGCACTCGGCAGAGCCAGGTTGATGGGGACCTCCACAGTAGCACACTCGAGAGTGTTCTCAGTGCATTCAGCAGTGTCATGATCATCACATTTACCGCAAGTAAATTTACCAGAATCTTATCATTGCATCATAATGAGGTGCCCTAAATTTTGGCATCTATTACAGTGCATAGGTTTCTGAATTAAGGTCACACTTGGACACATTCATATCCAACTATGACATACTCAGGAATTTTACTTGAAGCAAAAGTCAAAAAGCACAATCCGGTTTTTGTTCACACATTCCCGTCTTTCTTGGTCATGCAGTTCACATCCACTAAAATGCTTTGGGCCTTCATATTTTCAAGAATTTCGCTTTCCTCCATTGTCCTCAAATCCCTGTTAATGATTACTCCTTTACAGCTATTAGGGCCAATAGGGATAGTTACTTTTACTTTCAAATCATGAATCATGCGTCAGTTTAATCAAGTCATTAACCTGGGAGTTGAATTGAACTTTTACAAGGAGGCTACCATCTCGCAATTTACGGACAAAATCGAAATCGCCATCCACTTGACCATCAAGGACCTTCTAATGATGAAGGGTTAACGTTCAAAAGCGACTGATTTTCATTCACGCATTTGACAATCAGATACATTAAAATTGCATTCTCTGGAGGGATTGTAAAGACTCGTTGCTCTCGTTTGTCAGCAGTAGGGGTTCCATTGTTCAACATCGCGTTTGTCTTGGGAGTGTCATGGGTCGTCCCCCCTCCTTGAGAAAGAAAAGGAGTAGCCAGGGAGTCGATCATGCTGGGTTTCGGACCAAGTCCGAACCCTTGGCCCATGCCCGTTGTCCTGAAGGGACCAGATAGCCCTTAACTATTGATAATCACTTAACAGCTAAGAGACAGAAATTCCGTCCTCAACCCCCAATGGAAGCCTGGTTGCGTTCACCAAAAGGGATTGCGTTATGTGGAAGACACCTCCTTACCGCCGAACTTACCTATGCGAAGGACGGTAATTTGATGCCCATCCCCCAAGCAAATATGGGAACCCACAAGGGTACTCCAGTTGGCTCAGGGAAATCACATGAAGAGAGGATTGATTGATTATTTAAAATTGTCTGCTGCATCAACAGCTAAGGTCATTAGCGGCAAACACCTTGTTAGATAGGAATATTAGAATATTTAAAACTTTAAAATCTATCAATAAATATCTTACAAATAACAATAAATATATTAAAAATCAAAGCATAGATATTATGCTGTAAGTATATAAAGTTATTGCATAAATATTATGCATAATTAAATTTTATTGAAAATATTAGCCTCCCTAAGGAAACTAATAAGACCTTCTATGTCACAATCCTCCCCCAATACATTTTTCAGTGTATGTGGGGGAGACAAGTCCATACATCTTTGGTCTGAGAATGTTGCACATCTTTCCACTACATGTGCGACCGTTAATGGATCTTGGCATCCGTCACAAAATGCTTGACTTTTAGCCATCATCGGTCGATGAGACAGTCTCATGTGCCCGATTCTTAGTCTTGTTGATACAACTTCTACTTTTCGGTTGGGATGGATGCTGGTCACCCAACTGCCAAGATCATCTCTAATCTCTCGCAGTTTGTTTCTAGAGGTATGCCTCCATTGTTCCCTCAACTCCTTATGCTGGGTTTCAGGTCGGTGTGTGGGAGAGGATAACAAGCATCACAAGGCTGAGTGGCAGCTGCCCTGGCCTTCTGACCAGCTCGCTCATTCCCATGATACCAACATGTGCTGACACCCAACATAGTTATCTTTTTTATGACATCAATGCAAGCCAATCTTGAACCTACTTACCACTGGATGTGATGAGGTTTTAAAACTCTGATTGCTTGCAAGGCACTACGAGAGTCACAATATATTACAACAGAATGGTTCGTAAGATCTCTAGTCATCTTAAACTGCTGCAAGGATGGCATGTAACCCTGCAATAAAGAACGAGGCTTCTAGAGAAGACTGCCAGATGCAGTCTTCCTTCTGCTCACTGCTTCAAAGCCCACACCATTTTCAGACTTGAACCAACTGTATGTATTGCATCTGATCCTTGGTACTTACAAATGTGCTGAAGAAATCTCTCTCTGATTTCTGCTTCAGATCTCTCCCCTTTCCCAATTCCGACCAAATCCAAACCAAATTCCTATACCTGGTAAATATGAAAGCATTTCATATAGTAAGTACCTAGTAGTGAAGACCATTGATGGTGTATCAATCATGGATCTTGATATGTTTGAAGTACATTGTTGAAGTATGTCAACATGATCAACGCGTCACCCCACAGCGAGATGGTAGCCTGATAGTTGAGGTTTCGTCACCAGATGTAGAGTGACCGTCTGCGTGCGATATGTGAAATTCCTGAGGCTCAAGCTTCATGTTCTCACAAAACCCTCAATCAGTGTAAGGGAACTGTTTTTTCCCCGAGACCTGATGAGGTATTCTGAGGAAACTGTTAGAGGAACTAGAGAATTTAATGTAGTGGCAGTAAAAACTTTTTAAGAAGAAAGTTGATGGTTTGGAACAGTCGACACCGGCTCTTACTTCTAACTTTTAACACGTTAGTCCTTCCAGAATCGGTTAAGTTAGCATGGTACCATCTCATGGTAAAGCCATATGTGCCAAACCCTATGCGGTGCTTCCACTGCCAGGGTTATGGGCATGGAGCCAACTCTTGCTGTTTTAAAGAAAATGGGCAACCATGAGTATGTGTAAAGTGTGGTACAACAGGTCATCAAGGAGATGATAACTGTCCATGCAGAATATATGCTGTTACCACTGCAAAGAAGCTCATGAAACTTCTTCAAAGCAATGTAAAAGGTACACATTTGAAAAAGAAGTATTGGTAATAAGGAGCAAGGGGAAAGTAGTTTTCCAGAGGCAAAGCGACATGCTGTGTGCTGTTTGCCACAGCCAGGTAGGTCCTTTGCTTCGATTCTAGGCCATCCTCCTTCCCACCAACCCTTGCCCACCAATGCTTCATACAACACACACTCTGCCACTTCCTTTAACCCTCAGTCCCAAATTGCTGAAACTGCCTCTGGTGAGTTGTTCCCCAGAAACGGAGTAGGAGTGATTGATTGATTATTTAAAATTATCTGCCGCGTCAACAGCTAAGGTCATTAGCGATGAATACCTTGTTAACTAGAAATATTAAATGTTAAAACTTTAAAATCTATCATAAATATCTTACAAATAACAATAAATAGATTAAAATCAAAGCATAAATATTATGCTCTAAATGCATAAAATCATTACATAAACATTATGCATAATTAAATTTATTGAAAATATTAGTCTCCCTAAGGAAATTAATAAGACCCTCTATGTCACAATCTTCCCCCAATACATTTTTCATTGTATATGGGGGAGACAAGTACATATGTCTTGGTCTGAGAATGTTGCACATCTTTCCACTACATGTGCGATCGTTAATGGCTCTTGGCATCCTTCACAAAGTGCTTCATTTTTAGCCATCATTGGCCATGAGTCAGTCTTCTGTGCCCGATTTTAGTCTTGTTAATACAACTTCCACTTTTCTGTTGGGAGGATGCTAGTCGCCCAACTGCCAAGGTCATCTCTAATGTCTCGCAGTTGTTTCTGGAGGTATGCCTCCATTGTTTCCCTCCACTTATCACGAAGACAACTTCTGATGCTGGGTTTCAGTTCAGTGTGTGGGAGAGGAAAACGAGCATCACAAGGCTGAGCGGCAGCTGCCTTGGCCCTTGATCAGCTCGCTCATTCCCACTGATACCAACATGTCCTGGCACCCAACAGAGTTATCTTTTTACGTGTTGATATCAGTGTAAGCCAATCTTGAACCTCCCTCACAACTGGATGTGATGAGTTTAAGCTCTGATTGCTTGCAAGGCACTACGAGAGTCACAATATATCACAATAGAATGGTTCGTAGATCTCTAGTCATCTTAACTGCTGTGAGGATGGCATGTAACTCTGCAGTGAAGATCGAGCTGCTAGAGAAAGACTGACTTCCTTCTGCTCACTGCTGCAGAAGCCACACCCATTTTTAGATTT
>NW_023660529.1:37500-38648 GCF_015228065.2 Penaeus monodon | reverse complement strand
ATAATCTAATAATAATAATATATAAATTTTTATATAAATATAAAATTATAATAAAAATTTTATATTATATATATAATATAAATTTTAATTTTTTAAAAAAATTATTATAAAAAATTAAAAATAATAAAATATTTTTATATAATATATATATTAATATTTATATAAATAAAAATATATATATTTGCATATAAATTATTATTTTATATATATATATTTTAATATTATATTTTAATAATATATTATATATTAATTATATATATTATATATATATATATATAATATATTATATATATAGCATGAGGCCGCGTGCGAGTGGTTAGAGCATCGGGACTCAAGACTGTCACGAACGGCAATCTAGTTCCAGGTTCGAGTCACCGGCTGGCGTGTTGTTCCCTTGGAAAGGGGACTTCACCCGATTGCCCTCCTAAAAACGCCATATCGCCTTGAGAAGTCGAGCGCAAGTGTCGTAGGGGAAGTCACCGCCGTGGCACAAACCGCGGTTGTTTAGGAAGGGCATCCAATCAGGGAAGGGTTGGCACTGCCATATATAACCTCTCAGTACTGAATTTAGAGAGGCCTATGGGCCTGCAGTGGAATGAATGGCTGTTGAAAGAAAAAAAAAAAAAAAAAAAATATATATATGCATATATTGTATGGGGTGTTTTATATATTATATATATAATATATATAATAATATAAAATATATAAAAATATATATATAATATATGCATATATATGTATATATATATAAATAAATATTTATATATAATTACATATATATACAAAGTTTCATATATACGTATAATTTTAGTTATATATATACTATAATATATATAATATATATAAAAATAATAAATAATATATATATATTATAATATAGCATATATATGTAATATTAATATATATATAATATAATATATATATATATATATATATGTATATTATATAATTATACATATATATATATATATATATATATATATAGTATGTATGTATATATAAAATACCCTTATATATGATTATGTAATTATAATATATATATATATATATCTAATATAATATATATATATTATATATGTGGTGTGTGTGGTGTGTGTGTGTGTGTGTGTGTGGGTGTGTGTGTGTGTGTGTGTGTGCCCACGGGAGGA
>NW_023660529.1:22500-35000 GCF_015228065.2 Penaeus monodon | reverse complement strand
CACCGCTCTAAATTGCCAAGAATAATCCATGACCCCCGGTGGCCGAGTGGTTAGAGCATCGGCAATCACGACGGCAATCTGAGTTCGAGGGTTCGAGTCACCGGCCGGCACGTTTCCCTTGACACCTCGACTGCCTACCAAGCCACTGGGTGGCCAAGCCAGCCCAAGTCAGTACTGGCCCCAAGCCCGGATAAATAGAGAGAATGTTTACCTAAAAGGTAACACGGCACTCTCCGTGGAAAGGAACTGGGACCCTACCACGTACTCACCCCAAAGGGAGCATCACAACATGAAAACTGCAATTAAGTATCATGCCACTGTTATCGTGTTATCGTTCAGCACCCACATCCGTTGGTGCTGTAGCTGCAGCAGGGTTTTTATGCGTTGGTTTAGTTCTGTTTGCGACCAACCTACAAATACACAATAAAATTAAAACCAACAATAGAACTATGGGACGATAAAAAACAGAATTTATAACATCAAATCTTTTATCAAATGATGAAAAAATAATGAGTAAGTAATCCCCTTTTTCTAGAGAGACAAAACTTTATGACCTTTTCTAGATTGAAATAATCAATAGGATCCATTGGCTTAATGATCTTAGCTGGCTGTTTTAATACGGCCGTATTGCCATTGGTCGATAGCCAAGAAATCTAACAAAGTTCTTTCTCGTGATCCACCCGCGTAATCGCAGGACACAAGTAAGTATTAGAACATATAGGTATTTATTACATTATCTTTTTAACTGACCTGGGAATAACTATGCTTAACATCATCACGGGTATGTGTGGCTAAGGTTTGATGTTTTTTTCCGACCCTGCTATATTTGTGTTCGTAATTTGAATATTGGTTTGTCCGTCTTTTGCATGTTCAGTTTGAACTGGTATCATGTGTATGTTTTATTAATGCATCAAATAAATGTTATATGTATTATGTAAATGTTTTGTTACCAGCACAGTGATAACTCCATATTTTAAACTAAAAGAGAAGTAATTCGTGTCTTAACTAATCACTGGCTACAGTATTATCAGCAAAAAGTAAAATACTAAAAGGAATTTTGTATGAAATTTTAAAACAAAAAAAAATAACAGGATTTAAAGAGTATATATATATATGGACGATCTGTTCTGATAAATATTTGGCACGGCAACCCATTATTGGTGGCCCAGTGGTTGGGGGGTCATGTGCAGGGCAATTATTATATAGTTTATGCATGTTATTTTACTTTTTTTTATGTCGTTGATATTGTTTACGGTTTTAATGTCTTTTTGTGGAGTGTTATTCTTATGCACCATAGCTATCATGTTGTGTATGCAATCTACATTTTGTGCAGCGTTTTGATTTTTTTCCGATAATGATGTGAAGTGTAAAGTGAAAAATTCGTCTAGTACTGTACTTTAAAACAAATTTAAAAGACCAAAATGGAAACAGAACCGGTACCTCGACAGAACGAGAAGAGGAGCCAAAATTCGGGGGTTTTGATGATTTGTCTAGTTTTTAAGGAGATTTTACAAGCTTTAAATCCTAAAAATTGACATTTTTCACATTCCGATCCAAGTGGGGCACAAGGCATTTAGAACAGCAACAACAATAGATTAATGACAAAATAAAGAGGAGCTTGGAATTACAGTTCCTTCTTCGGGATTATGATGCCGACCATCCCAGTTGACTGAACAACTAAGTGTAAAAGCGACTGCAGAGATTGAGGCTGCTTTTGCGATACTGTCATCCTATGGGTCAGCCTCTTCCATTAACCAGGTAGGTGATTCCATTATTCCACCTATAGATGGTATACTCCTCTTACAAATGTGCCTGTCATTCTCATCTGGAACATCAGGAACCCAATTGGTTATTGAGCAGAAACTCACAGTCATCTGCAATGAGGGCTTAGAGTTCAATTTTCTCAGGGTTGGTAGGCAGGGCGAAGACCATTTACCAAGAAATGGCCTTCAACCTCCTCAGCATGGTTCCTAATGAACTGTTCCTGCCCCTTCTCAGCAGTGTCCGAGCCCTACGCACCAAAGAAAAGCGTAAGTCCTGATTCAGCTGAGCCATGAAAACACACTTCAGTGGCCTTCAGTGTCTCCAATCAAATGAAACCCTCCCTTTGCCCTCGGGCATTCGCCAATGGACTCCTGCATTGCTTCGAGTGTTTGCGACTCCCACAGAGTAACTGGGTTCGTCAGGCTCTCAAGTTCTGTGAATCGATCAGAGACTGAAGTGGCAAATCTTCGGGCATACTCCTCCACCTCAGTTTGTGCAAGTGAAACACCCTAGAGTAGCCACTGGAGGGATGAGGAATTTTGAAGGGGAACATGCAAGGTAGCCACTACCACCCTTTGGTCAATGCCACAGAAATTGGCACTCCAGTAAACCCTGCAATTCGAAGGATCCTCCAGTGAGTTCTAACAAGAATGTGGTCAATCTCCTTGGGCCCCAGTACCCATACCGGTATACCATGTCCAGCGATGCCGGTTGGAGTGCTCATACCAGGAGCCAGAAATCCTCATCTCTGGGACCTAGCAAAGTCCCAGAGAAGGCTGTTCTTACTTCTTACTTCAGTCCCCAAGGGCCATGGGGACTGACAGACTTCTCGTAGCCAGCTCGATCACTGCCGGATACCGCATTGAAGTCGCCCACAAAAATGCAAATGTCTGCCACAGATGTGAGTTTGGCATAAAACACTTCTTTCACATCAAGTTTACAAATATCGGTAGGAGCATACACAACAATGAGAGACACGAAGCCAAAATTGCTCAGTCTCACTGTCATAATATGCTCATCAACCGGTGATACCTCTACTACCGAGGGGTTGAAGTCGGCTGGAGATGGCTATGACAACTCCCTGGAGATGATGACCATCGCCATGGCCCGACCAGTAGTAGGTGTAGCCACCCATACAGATCGTGCTGCTGCCAGCTCTTCTAACCTCCAAGAAGGCACCCACCTCAACTCCTAACCCTTTCAGTTCTCTCAATAGCAGGGGTAACCACTCGTCCTGCTGCAAAGATGGGATATTCCAATCACCTACACAGATAGCTCACCCAAGGATAAGCCTCAGGTGGTCGCTCCGGTTGGACATCACTTCTGCCCCATATAAAGGGCAGCGGCAGGTTGTGGGGCCCAAAATCCACCTGTGGGGTTCCCTTGGGCTTTGCCCCACAGGCCTCATACTGGAATGGCGCCTGTCAGCGAGCAGGCAGGACAAATAACTCCCATCCAATGGGACCTTCAGGCTACCTCCCCCCTAACGGAGCTGCCTTGCTGTGGTGGGGGGGCTTGAGATCTCAACGATCTGGTGAGCCGGACGAGAGGGATACTCATACCTATGAGAGGTAATGGTTAGACCTATGAGAGGTAATGGTGCACCCACCCCTGGTTCATTCTATCTTATACCAGGGAGAACTCTCCCACGTCTGTTTGCCGTGTGTGGCGTCCCGCATTACTAGGAGACAGGAGTCCTGGAGGTTGAGGAATGCTGCACGCTGCACCCTGCAGCTAACAACACACCTCTTTGGTCGTCCATTCTGGTTAGACGGTGGCTTGATCAAGGCCCGGTCAAGTCAATCAGCTGGTCAATTATGGCTAGAGTCAAGCAGGTACTGTTCAGTCGGTAGTGCATAGGTCCTGTGACTGAAAAATTAACTTTCCATCAGTACTGTAATAGTGGCTGCGTATATTCTTCCCTACCTGTGGCTGTTGGGAGATTTTGAGGCCCAACTATAGTTCCCTTCATTGGACTCCACTGTGGGTGGGTGGGGTGAGGAAATGAAGAATATTCATTTGTATGATTTCTACAAATTTACAAAAAATCTCTCTCTTCGCATGTGACATTCCCTCTGGAACGTCACATGCTGTCACTCTGGAACCTTTCCAGCTTCCAAAGGGCAATAATGGGAATTGTAATGGTTCCCGGGCTCCTAAGCCAGGTTAGAATGAGAGAAGTCCTCCTCAATCCATTAAGGAAATCTTACCTGGTAAATATGAACATATCTCATATAGTAAGTACCTAGTAGTAAAGACCATTGATGGTGTATCAGTCATGGATCTTGATATTTTTTGAAGTACATCAGAAAATAGTTGAGGTGTGCCAATGTGATCCTCGCATCACCCCACAGTGAGATGGTAGCTGATAGTTGAGGTTTCGTCACCAGATAAGAGTGACTGTCTGCGTGCGATATGCGACATTCCTGGGCTCAAGTTTCATGTTCTCCTCACAAAACACTTAATCAGTGTA
Organism: Penaeus monodon; assembly: GCF_015228065.2. Lineage (NCBI taxonomy): Eukaryota > Metazoa > Arthropoda > Malacostraca > Decapoda > Penaeidae > Penaeus > Penaeus monodon. The sequence goes on along the minus strand of NW_023660529.1, from coordinate 30,763 downwards.
AGGGAATTGTGTTTTCCCGGACCCTGATAAGGTATTCTGAGGAAAAACTGTTAGAGGAACTAAAGAATTTTAATGTCATGGCTAGTAAACGTTTAAGAAGAAAGTTGATGGTTTGGAACATAAAGCCATATGTGCCCAACCCTATATGGTGCTTCTACTGCAGGGTTATGGGCATGGAGCCAACTTTTGCCGTTTTAAAGAAATTGGTCAACCAAGAGTGTGTGTAAAGTGTGTACAACAGGTCATCAAGGAGATGACAACTACCAAGGCCCAATATGCTGTTATCACTGCAAAGAAGCTCATGAAGCTTCTTCAAAGCAATGTAACAGGTACAAACTTGAAAAAAGAAGATTAATAATAAGGATCAAGGAGAAAGTTAATTTTTCAGAGGCAAAGCGACGTGCCGGTGTGCTGTTTGCACAGACAGGTAAGTCCTTTGCTTCGGTTCTAGCCCATCCTCCTTCCTGCCAACCCTTGCCCTTCAGTGCCCACCACACACTCTGCCACCACCTTTAAACGTCAGTCCTCAATTACTGAAACTGGTGAGATGTTTCACCAGAAACAGAGTAGGAGTGAGGGTTCTATTGAGGAGACTCCTTCCAAAGTAATGTCTTTGGAGCCATCAGTTAAGGCTCCAGAGCTTCAACAATGACAGCTCTAGCTGCCACCACATCCACACGGCCTCCGCTACTAGGCAGAATGCCCCTGAAGCAAAGGTCAGATACGCCCTTTGCCCAGGCAAAGGAATCCTGAGCCGTTCAAAAGACTCAGAATGGGGTCTTTGGAGCGTCAGGCAGGGCTCCAAGGACCTCAACAGTGACATGTCCAGCTGTCACCACATCCACAGGGCCTCTGCTGCTAGGCAGATTGCCCCTGAAGCAAAGGCTCAGGTCTGTCCTCTGCCCAGGCAATGAAATCCTGAGTCTGTCCAAAGGAAGCTGTGGAAAACTAGTTCCACAGGTAACCAACCCTTCAAAAAGGTACTACCAACATCCTGGAAAGGAAACAGCCTAAAGGTGTGGGGCAAATCTGACCACAGGTGCTGCCAAATACCTTATAAAGAGGAAGTTGAAGAACTGGATACGCTAATCCAATGGAAACTGTCAGGGAATTCATGCAAAATGGGAAAAACTGCAACATCTGATAGCTTTCATGTAACCCAGTTTGTGTATGCCTACAAGATATTATGAACAGGGAAAATTGTACAATCTCCCTGAGAGGATTCCAACCTCATGGAGGAGTAGCAGTAATGGTACATCAGGATATTCCCTTTCAGGCCATCCACCTGCAGAAAACACTGCAGGTGAAGGCTGTGAGAATAAGCTTGACATGGCCTTACACTGTTGCGTCATTTACCTTCCTCCACATAATCTCAACATAGATGATTGGAAGATCTACTTGGGCAGTTGCCACATCCATTTCTACTCTTTGGAAATTTCAATGGTCGGCATCACCTCTGGGAGACACTTTTTGCAACCTTGAGGAAGAGCCTTGGAGTCCTTGTTCTTAAGAGTAGATGCAGTATTACTGAACAGACACCTCTTATACATTTCCAAATTCAAACTGGGACATTCTCCAATATAGACCTGTCAATTGGTTCACCCGATTCCCAGTTGAATTTCACTTGACAGGTCATGGAAGACTGACATGGAAGCGCCCACTTTCCAATACTTTTGGAAGAGGTGAATGGTATTCCAGCCAGTGCAGAGATGGCAAGGATCTGTGAATGATTTCCAATGTGTTCAAGATGCTATTAATCACTTCACATCACGAATTCACATTGCAGCAGAAGCATCTATTCCCAAAAAGTATTGACCAGTACCATCGACCTCTGGTACCGTGGTGGTCTGATGAATGCTAACAAGCTATCAGAGCAACAGAGTATGCATTGAAGCAGTAGAAACGATGCCCCAGTGATGTAGCCTTGATACATTACAAAAGGACCCGAGCCAAGGCATGCGAGTGCTACAGGAGGCTAGACGGACATCGTGGAGACAGTATGTCTCCTCGATTAACTCTGGGACATCCTTAGCATGGATATGGAAAAGGTGCGTAAGATCATTGGAAAGAGCACATTCATGTCACCAACTGCTCTGAAGATAGATGGCATAATCATCACAGACAAAAAAGATGTTGCAAATAAATACATGGCAGAGATATCCTCTGGAACATCTTAGACTGCCCAATGTTCCACTCTTTGGGCTGAACAGGAACAACACTCATTGTTGTTCTTTAGTAGGATTGCAGCAGAACTTCCATACAACTTGCCATTTTTGTGCAGGGAGATAACCGTGATACCAAATGATATCTCATTTACCGGAGAGCTCCCAGAAGTTCCTGTTGGACCTATTCAAGAGGATCTATAGGGAGGGCACAGTGCCATCCACATGGAAAGAGGCTATAATCATTCCTGTTTCTAAACCTGGCAAGGATGCTTCCACACCAGGAAATTAAAGACCAATTTCTCTCACCAGCTGCATCTACAAGCTGATGGAGAAAATGGTAAACTTGAGGTTGACATGGCTGCTAGGAAAAGAAAACGTGCTGACCCCATATCAATATGGGTTTAGAAAATTGAGATCGACCACAGATGCACTTGTGAGGATAGAAACTGCTATACAGAATTCCTTCACACAGCGATGTCACATGTTACTCAGAATTCTTTGACCTTGAAAAAACTAACGATACTACTTGGAAGCATGGCATACTCTTGAAGCTGTATGACAGTGGTTTAAGAGGAGAATACCTACCTTCATACAAAACTTCCTTGCTAACAGGAAGTTTAGAGTACGGGTGGAAAACAGCTTCTCTAACCTGGAAGATCAGCTGGAAGGGGTCCCACAAGGAAGTGTCTTAAGTATGACCCTGTTCGCCATTGCTATAAATGACATCGTAAAGTTTGTTCCAAGTGCTGTCTCGTGTAATCTGTATGTGGATGACTGCTAAGGAGGAAGAGGCCGCACAACGTTTCTGCAGCTTTACTGAGCGCTTATTTGTAGTCAGCTGCCTATGGATGTGAGGTTTATTCATCTGCAACTCCCACTCTTCTCCGGATGTGGACTCAGTTCATATTGAAGTTCTCAGAATCTGTACAGGGGCTTTCAGATCTTCACCGTGGGACTTCCTGTATGCTGAGAGTGGAGAACCACCTCCTTCATTACACCAGTAACTACATGAACCTGATTTACCACACGAGACTAAAAGGATTTCGGGATCTCCTACATCCAGATTGAGGATAGCCAATCCTATGGTAGGAGAATGGAATCTTGTGGAAGTTCTTAATTTAAATCTCACTAAGGTTCTGGCTGTGGAATTCCTCAATTCTCCCCTATGATTAATCAAGTCGAGCTGGATTTGGTCAGAATTGGGAAAGGGGAGAGATCCGAAACAGAAGTCAGAGATTTCTTCAGCACATTTCTATGTACCAAGGATTAGATGCATATACAGATGGTTCGAAATTTGAAAATGGTGTAGGCTTTACAGCAGTGAGCAAAGGAGACTGTATTTGGCAGTTTTTCCCCTAGAAGCCCGATCTTCACTGCAAGTTTAAATCCATCCTTGCAGCAGTTAAGATGACTAGAGATCTATGGATCATTCTATTGTAATATATTGTGACTCTCTTAGTGCCCTCGCAAGCAATCAAGAGTTTAAACTCATCACATCCAGTAGTGAGGGAGGTTCAATATTGGCTTGCATTTGATGTCAACAAGTAAAAATAACTCTATGTTCGGTGCCAGTGCATGTTGGTATCAGTGGTAAGAGCGAGCTGATCAAAAAGGCCAAGGCAGCTGCAACTCAGCCCTGTGATGCTCGTTTTTCTCTTCCACACACCGACCGGAAACCTAGCACCCAGGTTTTGTCTTCGTGATAAATGGAAGGAACAATGGAGGCATACCTCTAGAAACAAACTGCAAGAGATTAGAGATGACCTTGGCAGCTGGTGACCAGCATCCATCCAACGAGAAGTAGAAGTTGCTTTAACAAGACAAAGAATCGGGCAAACAAAAACTCACAAAAAAGGAATGGCTAAAAGTGAAACACTTTGTGAGGGATGCCAAGAGCCATTAATGGTCGCACATGTAGTGGAAAGATGTGCAACATTCTCAACCAAAGATGTATTTTACTCGTCTCCCCCATGTACTCCTGAAAAATGTATGGGGGGGGGATGGATTATTTTTAATAAAATTTTAAATTTTGCGTGTTGTATATGTAATAATTTTATACATTGAGCATAATATTTATGCTTTGATTTTTAATATATTTATTGTTATTTGTAAGATATTTATTGATAGATTTTATAGTTTTGAATATTTTAATATTTCTATCTTACAAGGCATTCGCCGCTAATGACCTCAGTTGTTGACGCGGCAGATAATTTGAAATAATCAATCATCAGGCTGCCTCACTTGCTGGATGGGAGGACAGCACCCTTCCCCCAGCATATCCACTTATTAAAATGTTGCCAGTGGGTTTTCCCGGGGGGGGGGGGGGGGAACTAACAAAATTTCCCCCCTCCCCCGAACTGCCCCTTAACCCCCTGGGGACTGAGGGGCAGGAGTTGCTATAGTGGGTAGGGCATGTCCACACATGGGTGGGCCATGTACCTTTGTGGCCTCGTACTGCCCCCGAGATCTCCCACAGTTTAGCCTGGGACTGCGAAATGCCAGTTTCCAGGGTGGCACAAGGAGGCACGCAGAAGTCTCGATGAAAAAAGAGGCTTTGAACTGGCAGGGGAGGCTAATGCAGAACTGCTCCATTTTTCGCACTGGGCTAGCCCGCAGTTGCAGCTGCAAGCAAGAAGACATTTAACTATTAACACTATCATGGCTAACCACAAACCCTCACTTCACATCACCCTGAGCATGAAGCACCCACATTACATATACACCATATATATACATATATATCATATATATATACATATTAATCATATATATACATATATACACACACACACACACACACACATATAATATATATATAAAATATATATATATATATTTTATATATATATATATATATATATACTTAAAACATATAAATATAAAGCATATATGTATATATACATATACAGATACAGCACACACACATATATATGAGTAGGGGAGAGATGGACAAGTAGACTACCAGGACCCCTTCCGGGCATGCCCAGGATTTATCTAATTACATCACGCATAATATGACCTTGTTACCTCGGTCAAGTGCGTTTCAGGTAGGTAATTGCCATGTGGTGAGCGCAATCCCCAACATGTACTGAATGCTAATTGCTTTTAATGATCCTCAAATAGTTAAGTTATATAACCTATGACAGACCCATCAATAGTATCAATGAATAGCAATTTTTTTTTGGATACGCCTGTCTAGCAGTAAATGACTCCGCGTCCTTAAGGATTAAATACCCACTTTCTATTCGGGTAATTGTCCTCTAAGTTTGTAGTAAGTGACTACAGGGTGTGATAATCCCAAATTTGCTGACTTAGCCAACTTACCCCCAAAAGGTAAAAGGGGAACCATAGTACAAGTAATCATAGGGTATTTTGTGTTGGTTGCGACTTCCAGAATTTCTCTTTCTTAACCATATTTGCACATATGTAATAAGTGACTTTTGTATGTGATAATTGTTCATAACGCATTTGAATAAAAAGAATTTACTTGTGCACCAGTCAAGTGAATATATTGAAATTATCCCATTCAGCATGGTTGCCAAGAAAAACATCCATACCTGCATCCCATACAATAAGTTCATTTTTTGTATTTACCTTGGTTAAGATATAGTTAAATGGTATTGGAAGCCTTTTCCTTTGCGTAGATGTAAAAAGTGTCTTATCCTTGTGATAATTGTTCATAATGCATCTGAATAAGGAATTTACTTGTGCACCTGGCAAATGAATATATTGAAATCAACTATTGTGCACAATCACTTGTAAACATTATTAGGTACCTAAATCAAAGGATCATAAAACTCGAACATATATCTTACAAAGATTATGAAAAGAATATATTTACTCTGATAGTTATTAGTATTCTAAGTCAATAACTAAGTAACATGGGGTGAGGGATATAATAAAACATACCTCATATTGAACCGAGCCAGAAACTTAACCTCTTTTATTTCCACCTCTACCTATGCCGCTCACCAATAATGCGAATCCCCCCAAAAAAAAAAAAACTTCCCTATGCTCCTATATACAAATTATGTAACCGTTGTGTAACATTACACTTCAATTTATATGTTACTGAGTATTTAACAAGAACTAACACAAACTATATGGATGCTATTACTCCCTGCCAGACTTCTACAAATACTATGCTATTCCTGCAAGGCTGGAAGCGCACACAGGCACTAAATCAAATTGTAACTGTAGTGGATAAATCAAACTCCTAGAGTTAGAGATGTTGGTTTGGTAGCGTGTTACTCAACTACAGGTAATATCCATGGGGGTTTGGATTATTTTGAGGATAACTCTCGGGTGATTTGAAAGTGATCCATAGTCACAATAAAAAGAACAATAAAATAACATCACCAATACACAAAGATAACACACCATACACTTACTTGAAACAACAGAGACAACCCGCCTGCACGAGAAGCACCAGCTAAAAACTAAAAGCCAGCTAAAAATTCAACGGTCTGTCACCAAGATAAAAAGCCCCTCTCTCTCACCGACCTGGCTTGACCTTTTATACTGGGGGCTTCCCGCGCTTGGTGATGTTTTTACCCATAATGCAGTTCATTTAATTTACTAAATAGTGTATGGTGTGTTTGAAATAACTTTAAATATACATAAAATAAAAAGAACAATAAAAAATATACAAAAAATGGGCACATAAAATAAATTAAAAACAGGAAAGTACGAAAAAGAGAAAAAAGGGATCCGTGAGGGAAAACGGGAAACACAAAGAGAAAAACGAGAGAGAAACACAACTAAGGTGAATTAGTCGAAGGCAAAAAGGCAAGAATAAGACAAGGTAAGTATAGAATATAAGGTAAGTAGTGTATAAGTAGCATTACGTGCAGTAGAAATAGTGTAGATGTAGATCACGGACCAATGGGAAAGGTAAGTCAGAGGATATAAAACCCAGGTTCATTCTTATTAAAAAAAACACACACACAGACAAACCAGGAAAACAGCTAAGCCACGTCATCTTGCAGGCGAAGGAGTCCGTAGAGTTGCTGTACAGATTCGTGAACGTCAGGGGAACAGGCGGCCCGAAAGCCTGCGGGGTGATCCGCCTGAAGCCAGGGGAAATTCTGTAATCTCTGTGAAATGCTTCCCTCATCCTCCGATATAAAAGGAGGTAATCTGTCTGCCTGCACCCTTTAAATATCACCTCTTCAGTGAAAGTGCTCACCATGCCTCGAACTGATTGCTTCTGCTAATACTGCGGCCAAAAGCTGACCGAAAATCACCTTTGTTGCTCTGCTCCAAGTGTAATCTTCACATCTCCACAGCAAGACTGCATCAATACAAATAATTGCTATTGCTAAGGTGCTAAGATCCTTCCTCAAAAATCCTCCCTTCAAGGTATGCAGTTAATAAGTGTGCGAGCTAAGACCCCTTTCATTCACCTGCACTAAGGCCAACCTCTCCCGTTGACATCTGGTGACAGTGATGCTCCCAACTCTCTCATTGATATCTGGTGACAGCGGAGCTCATTGATATCTGATGGCAACGGTGTTCAAGAACATCACAAGTTAATTCACCAACTACCCTGCGATTCCACGCTCCTTGCCGACGACTGTTGCCGATCCACGCTATCCGCCGACAAGGCACTCCTGTCGAAGTGCCTCCTCGCCTCCTTCAACGCCCAACCATCGCTACGAATTCCTATCCTAATCTACGCCTACCCGCGTCCTGTCTGCCCCACTACTTCGTGCTGACCACTCACGTCTGTGCTACCCTCCTGACGAGGTCGCTGACGATATGTTCCCACTTTACACTTTACGCTTCCACCTTCGCCAGTCCGTCCTACCTGCCTCGCCAATCTTCGCGAACCCTCGTCAGCAGAACTATGGAGCCATCGTTCCATTTAGCACCGCCAATACTTACCCGCTACTATTAAAGTCAATGCGGTGAAACACGATACTGGAAACATCCGAGACATAAAATATATTAAGGTATTAGTGAGTAGATTGATTATGTTCAGTAAAAACAGAACCCATAACTTTGTTTTTTTCTAGAACCTTCCTTATTTTGTATTTCATCAATTTCAATCTTATTTTTGCATTTTCATGTTTTTTATCGTGCATGGACTTGATTTA
>NW_023660529.1:12500-17500 GCF_015228065.2 Penaeus monodon | reverse complement strand
ATTGCAGTCATACGGGGTAATTATCTATTTTATACTACTAATGAAAGACATTTTTTTTACTGTTTTTTTCAAATTTTATGTTTTCTTCGCAAGGAACCTCCAAGGCTTGATATGGCTATAAGCACCCCCAAATTTCCCAAAGTCAATCAATGTCAATACATATCTAGTGTTGTGTGAAGTTATGTATAGCTCCAGTTATGATTATAATCACCATTTTTACACCCTCGCGTAAATACAGCATCGCGCTTAGTCGAGGGGAGGGGAGCAGATTTAGGAGAAGGGTAAAAGCCTCGGCAACAAGATAGGGGCATGTTTGATGGGGAGAACAGAGCGTGGAGCTAGCGGAGAAAGTGGGTGTGAAGAACGATAGGGCTACGAAGATCAGCAACCGAGGCGAGCATTTCTAAAACTTCTAGCTATCTAGAACTGGGGGTTTACTTTGGTCAAATGATTGAGGGGTGCGTTTTCCATTGTAGATATTCTTTAAACTTGCAGTTCTTCACGAAAGGAGACGAGAAAAGTACTTCCAGGGTGTCGCTCTATTTTTCGCCTCTTCCTCACTTCGCACGTCCATTAATGTTTTTACTATGACGGTGAAGTAATTATCTCGTGACAAGCAGAGGTATTCCCTGATACCTGTCTGTGGTCGTCCGTTATCTGGTATTGCCGGAGAATTGTCAGATTTTAGGAAGGCATCTTTAGATAAATAAGACTTTTTGTTAAAGATGATAGCAATGCTATAAAAATTTTAACATTACCATATATTTCCCAAGTTGAAAAATGCTCAGTTCATATACATTTACTTAAAATAATCACCCTTGTATTTAAAAAAAAGGGGCTTTTTGTTTTCTCTAAGTTATGAAAAGAAGCTTTCCCTCCCTTATTATGGGGTAAGCGAATATTTTTTCTCCTAAACGAATGCTTTTTTACTTGTCATTTAGAAAAATTGCTTCGGTTGCGGCTTTTTCCCCTTTAGGACTGTGATTTTCAACCCTTCTCTATAACTTACCCCCTCGACTGTATGTTGCTCGTCCATATACCCTTTACTGCCACGTAAAACAAGAAATCTAATGTAGACACACAACAAGAAAGCACCTTATAGAAAAACTCGGTTTTAGAAAAGAAAAAAGAAAAAAAAAACGCATCATTGGAAAATCACATGCTGTCTGCTAAGATCCATCGCATCGAGGGTGTCATAATATTTTTTTTTTTTTTTACTCACAGGGGTAAACATATCCTTGGTCAAAAAATCTCGCTTTAGGCGAATTTGACTTGTCTTTGGGTCCAATACACGTACAATTATAAAAGCTTTATAACATGGGGGGTTATATTATTTTACCTCTTTTTTTATATCTTAAAAGTTTTTGTTTTTGATAAGGACATAGTTGTTAAAAGGGAAAAATAATCAAGTGAAAGCCTTCTTGTTATACAGGTGTTTTGAAGATAAAAATAGTTTATAGGGGCCTTAAATGTTTTCGCTACTACAACAACTAGGGACATAGTGAAAAATCATAGGCAAAGGATGTTAAGATATATATATTTTTTTTCATTTGGTATGACTTTGTATTAAGATATTCAGAAAATTAAAGAGACGAGTGTCAAGTTTTATTCAGTGCCAACGTAAAAAATATTTTTCTCTTTGTTATAGGGAGATTGAGAAAATATATGCATGTGTTACTTAAAAAGCGGTGGCTGAATGTATTTTCCCGAAAAAGTAAATACCATAGACGGCGGTGAGGTGTTTCGTCTCTTAAAGATAACAATTTATCTAGCTCCATCTTTTCCTGCATATTTGTAGAAAGGCAATGACAGGGGAAATCGAGAAGTAAAGTTTGGTTAAATTATACCATTTGGCAAGGTTATTTGTGCCCTTTTTATAATATTTTATCCCGTTCTTGTAGGAGAAAAAAAAAAACATATTTGCTAGATAAATGAAACTACAATCGCCGTAGTCCGACTTAAAGATAGCAACTTATCTAGCCCCGTCTCTTATAGCATGTTTGTAGACTGGTGAGAAAGACCATGGCAGGGAAATCGAGAAGTAAAGTTTAGTTGGTTTATTTTCCGTCGGCAAGGTTATTTGTGTCTTTTTACATATTTTTCCCGTTCTTGTAGGAGACAAAACAGCATTTGCTAGATGAATAAAAACTATAGTAACCAACATAGTGGTTACCATTGCATAGTTCCTTTTCTTCGTATATACTTGGGGGGAGGTTCTATAGACAATTTTTGGAGGGGGAGTAAATTACTGAAAGCTAGTCCACCTTCGTTCTAATTCCTCTTTTTCTTATATCATCATAAACAGAGGATCCCTAATCAGTGTTTACCCTGGTCTTTTTATATCAGAAGAGAATGCACTGTATTGGCGTACACAGAGTTATACATATGGCAAAGCTGAACATATTTCCTAGTTTGCATTGTAGATTGTACAAAACTGAGAGTTGAGGCGGGAACATTTTAGGAAATATACCGCATTGCCCCTTGAGGTTTAATTAGCAAAACATAACTGGTTCAGCACGTGGGGACAGGTGGTGATCCTGTTGGTAGATAATTAACTGTTCAGACGGAAATAGGGTGGGAAACCCGTCTTTGGTCTCGCGCAGATGCGTTTAAAAACCCTATTAACACTCTCTAAATAGAATAAAACCGGTGACTTTTCAACCTGTTAGGTAATTAAACTGTTGTATAAGCCTGAAATTTTCAAAGGTATGAGATAGTGGTTATCGCATTTACATTTACACAGAAAAATTTAAGCTTGTTATTTTATTTTATTGTATTATCACCTGTTAGGATGTGTGTTTGTGAAAGTCATATAAAGACATTGAGTACAACAAGAGTTTCATGAACCTTTTGAGTGAATTGTATTTTTATTAGAAAGATGCCTTTGGGATGTAAGATAGCTTATCAATCGTCCCGCGAAGTTAAGAAATTTCTGTTGTTATTCTTATTAGGGTTGCACCTGTTATATTATGATTAACCTGTTGTATAAGCCTGCAATTTTCAAACGTGCGTAGTGGTAGTTATCGCATTTACATTTACACAAAAAATATAAGCCCGTTAAATTTTTTTCTTATTTGTGTTATCAAACCCGTTAGGACGCGTGTTTGTGTTCTTGAAAGTCATATTAAAGGCCATGTTGGGTATAACAAGAGTTTCATGATCCTTTTCACTGAATTGTATTTTTATTATGAAGATACCTTTGGGATGTAAGAACGACTAGTTATAAAATGGTTAAAAGAAGAGAGGAGTTCGCAAGTTGGTCAATCGTTTCCCGCGAAGTTAAGAAAATTTTTGTTGAGATATTCTTATTAGAGTTGCATCTTTGTTATATTATGCATTTGTAAAATTTGTAAAGATATGATTATGGTTTTGCAAGTATTTTTTTTTATATATGCATATGGAGTGAGAAATGGATAGTGTTAATGCATATATTTTGTCTTTATTACGTACTGAGAACATTGTCAATCTTAGTAAGGGTAAAATGGATTTCCTTTTCTTGGTTGGTTACACCTCAAGGGCGATAGTGCACCGTCACCGTCATTACCTCTGAATAAGAAGAAATGATCATATTATCATCCTCATTTTATGAAATTCGGGGCGATATGATTTGATTTGTGTCTTTTTTGTTTGTACTAAAAGCATATATGAAGACTTGTTAGGGTTATTGATTATGACAGTTTTTAAATTTATTAGGAGGGGGGGTCACTCGTCTGTAACAGGGTCAATTCTCGATCCGGGTACAAGTTCAAACAAAGATGAATATTTCGGGACGGGTGTGGAGGGAGGAGGGGGTGGTGAGGGAGGTGAGTCATCAGTGACACATGGAAACGGGTTGGATTATGATTGCACATTATTAGGAGGGGTGACACTCGCACTTCAGTGCAGGGACTGTATTATCTCCTTAAGTAAGACTTGTGATTTGTTTGTTTGCTACTTTTTCTGACTATTATTGTTTGGGTATGGAGGAATGTGGGGCAGGGGGGGGGTAGGAAGGGGAGGAGGGTGGTTTGGAAGAGGAGGAGGGGAGGGGTGAGAGGAACCCTTAGGGGTGTGTATTAGATCATTAGAGGGACCCTTTATGGATTATGATTAATTAGGAGGGATGATCATTCATCTGTAAAAGGGTCAATTCTCGATCCAGGTACAAGTTTAAACATGGTGAATATTGTGGGGTGGTGGTGGGAGGGTATGGAAGAGGGTGGTGGGTGGGGGTGGTGTGTGTGTGGGTGTTTGTGTGTGTGTGTGTGTGTGTGTGTGTGTGTGTGTGTGTTGTGTGTGTGTGTGGTGTGTTGCGAGCGCATGTATAGTGTTTATACAATCAAAAATAAAAGCATATATTGTATAACGAGTTTTTATAATCCTTACACTTAATTGTATTCTTACTCTGGTACAGTGGGGAGGGGGAGCAGAAATTATCGGTCATTAGCAGACCTGTGTGACCTATTTATTATTTATTTTAACAATTTCAGTCATTAGGAGATGGTTTCCCTGTCTGTAACAGAATTAATTCTCGATCTCGGTACAAGTTTAAACATGGTGAATATTGCCGGTGTGGGTGGGAGGAGCCGCGGGTGAGTCATCTGTAGCATCTGCCCACGGGTAATGATTTCGGTTACGGGTATTGGTCATTTTTTCTGTTATGATGTACTATTTTGGACTGTAAGGTATGTATGTTAGCATCGTTAAACTATGGTTTAGTGGTTTTTTCCTCGTGAAACATTAGCCTGCTTTCCCCTCTCGACAAGGTTTTGTGAATCATTAATCTATGTCAACCTGCATTGGAGGAGATCCTCGTCTGTACATCACTGGTTATGAGTAATGATTTTGGATACGGATATTGATTAGTTAATCACTTTCAGTGGTCATCTTTTTGTTATGTGCACCATTTTCAACCGTAAGGTGTGGGCGATAGCCATCGTAGCTATGGTCTAGTGGTTGCCCGTGATCATTAACCTGCTTTCACTCTCGATAAGGTTGCGTGGTTACGCTCTGATCATTTA
>NW_023660529.1:5000-7500 GCF_015228065.2 Penaeus monodon | reverse complement strand
TGTGGGTTTGGTGTGTGTGTGTGTGTTTGTGTGTGGGGTGTGTACCTATCTATCTATCTATCTATCTCTACTTTATAAACATATATACAATTATAATAATGATAGCTTTGGTTTTGTGTAAAAATATATTTTATAATCAAATATATATATATATTTTAATATATTATAAAATTTTATATACATTTTAAAATATATTATTTTATATATATATATAAAATATATATACATATATATATATAAAATATATATATATATTTATATATTATATAATTATACACACACAAATATGTCGTAAGATGACATAATGATTTTAATACAGACGAAATCGTCGGGCTTCGTTGAGGAGGTACTCCATCTGCGCACAAAGCGGCGACGGGAGAAAAAGGAGCAGAAAGAAAAGAACAGAATATCTTTGACGGTCACGCAACAAGATGGACAGATTCCCGCTGTAGCTTTGGTAAGGGGAGTGCATTCTAAGTTGTGTGGAGAATACTGGGCAGGGAGTCCAGTGTTTAGAGAGTATTACGATAAAAATATTTGTGCTCTCGTTAATAGTTGTTAGAGAAAGACTAGCAACTACGGTGGAGTAATAGCGTGACGGGTCTAGTCACGTCCTGAAGGTTGAGAGATTTAAATACGTAGTTAAAAAGGTTGTTTATATGCTGTGCTTTTATTGTTAATTTTTATTTGTTTATAAGTTTATATATATATAATATATATATATATATATATACATATACATATATATATGTATATATATATATATATATATATATATATATATAATGGGAAATATAAATAAAAAATAGTAAAATAAGGAACATTTTATGTTGCCCTTCAAGGTTAGGCGCCTAATAACCCTTTTGGGGCACAGGGGTTACATATTAGTTAAAAGTCATGGCTTTTACCTATAGAGAGAACTGGTGGTGGCAATGATACTTTGTAATCGCAACAGTGTGATTTTAAATTCATTTTACTGATTTAAACTACATCTTTTCGACAGTAATGGCGGCAGTGGTACGCTTTCCCGTTCCACGTTACCTCGGTTGTTATTTATATAACCTCCATTTTTGCGGCTACGGGTTTCCCAGGACGCTTTCTTAGTTTATTTATTGCATAGACCGTTTTTTTGATTTTATTGTACTAATTTATTAGGACTCCTCAGCTTGTATACTACTTTACTTATTTGTAAGAAGTTGTTTATTAACTTTTGCATGATGTAGTTTATCGTAATCTTTAGTTTTGCGGGCCTGTTGCTATATCATATCTCAACATATCCCCAGTATTCTCTCCTCCCCCCCTCCCCCTTTGAGCTACAGAGTGTGGTCGTAGGAAGCACTACTGATATATGACCGCGTTGATGGCAACGCCAGCGGTCACTGGGCGAGCGGCTGCACCAAGACCTTGGGCATGACTCCGATATAGCAGAAGATGACCTCACCTCGCTCCCCCCATACTTCCTCCGAGAATGACCTAGCTTAGACAGTTCGTGACCAGAACTCGACGTGTCAAGTCCGTACTCAGCGGTCACCGTGTGCGGGGCATCGCGGCCCCGCGCAGCGCTTTACCCAGAGACATCGTCTCGTGTGTTCCCTTAGTGTTGTACTCTTATCAATAAAGAGTGAAGCCATCATACAACTACAAACTACCCCTGCAGCCATGGAATAGGGTTCTGTGCCCGTTATATCTGGTGGCAGCGTGGTCGCTGTGTCCTTTGGGCTCACAGCACGAACGCAAAACCTCCGAAGAAAAGAAAAAACTGCTCAACCATTCCCGAAGACATGTCTAGACAAATCCACGTGAGTACACGTTTGGGTTTTTCTTATTTCTTTTCCCTTCCTTCTCCCATAAATGTGTTAAGCCGTCGGTTTTGTTGGGTAAAAGTGCTAAGTTACAGCAAATGGCACGTTCTCACACTATCCTTTTGACCTCAGATCGCATTACCGTGTGATCGCGGTATGTGGTCAACAAACATGAATATCGTTCGTTAGTTAAGTAGTTAATTCATTTCTATCGTTTTTAGAGATTTATGTTGTTTCAACTGCAAACAAATTTAATGCATTCGTGATTTTATCTTATCACGAATATCACTTCATTTCATTCATCTTGCTCCTCCCCTTGCCCTGACCTGACTGCACCTTCACCCTTCCGGTTGGTTGGGCCGTGGGAAGGGTCAATAGATGACCGCTTGTTTTTCCTGCTCGACCTGACCTCCCTTTTCTTTTTCTGGTTGGTTGCGACGTGGAAAGGGTCAAGAGAGGACCGCTCGTTTTTCCCATAATTTGGTTGTTGTTGTTTTGTTGACTCCTTGGGGATTAACTGCACCGTTACATTGCTCATTGGTGATACATTCTATCAGCACTAGAACCAAGCTTGTAACGCGATTTTATTAAAGTATATTTTTTTGAGTATAACATAAGATCTCTCCACATATCATAGTGCACAGGATTGCCTGATATACCCCGGGGTAATAGATCTCTGCTCCGACGTTCGACAGTAG
>NW_023660528.1:12500-19137 GCF_015228065.2 Penaeus monodon | reverse complement strand
CGGGAATACGGGAGCCCACAAGGTACCCCGGTAGGCTCGGGGGGAAGTCCAGTAGAGGAAAATTTTAGAAGGGAAAAAAATCCCCCCCAAAGGGGGAGCCCCAACTACTGGGCCCCCTACCCAGGGGTAAAATCCCGGGGTAAGGGCTCCCCTGGTGTAGAAGGGAGCTGCGGGTCTGGGTGGGGTCTGACTAGCCTACGTACCCTTGTCCCCTGCAAAAAAAAGCCTAAGGTGCTGGCAAAGCACAAAAGTTCGAATTGGGTTTACTTTACTTTTATTTACGTTAAGAAACTCAAAACAAAAATGTCAAGTGGACGAGGGCCCCCGGGTCGGGGGACTCTTGGGGCACAAGACTTTGTTTTGTTGTTTTCTGCGCTTCAGGAAAGGTTTTATTACAAAGCGATGACATCGTATTCTAGCACTAGTAAAAAATTAGTTTTTTCCCCCCAATACAAAAAGGTGAAATCGGTAAGGGCACAAGATCACTAATTGACTCCTTTGACAAAAGCCTAGCAGACCCATCTATGTCAGGGGCATTTCAAAAAAATATAAAAAATGAGCACAGTTTTTCCCCCATTTTTTTTAAAATTTCCCGTCGGCATTGGGTTAAGATCTTGCGAGATGTAATCGTATGCAAGTTGCCAAAGTGGCAGCCCCCCCCCCCTATCCCTCCCCACCATCCCTCGCTATAGTCATCAGTACCCCCTGGGGGACATTGCCCTGAAAGCCCTTTATATCAGTTTTACGGGGGGCCCCGTGCCTGGTGTGTACCATATTTTTCTACCGTTCAGTAGTTTGCCCATTGGGCTCCCTTACGGACATAACCAACCCTTCTTCATTGACACCAGAGCAATAAACCAAAAATGCCGCCCTGGAAAGGCACTCAGTCCCCCTTTCCATTATTTGACCTGAGTAAGGACATGGCATAAGTCTTTTACCTGTTTTCCTGAATGAACAAAGGTACTTAGGCAATAGGTTTTAAACAGGTGCGTTTTTTTCAGCATTCACGGAATGCGGCTTTTGGGCATTTCGTGAAAGATGGTGGCACAGTCATTTTCCCTAAAAGCCAAAAATTTTGGTCCTTATGAAGACTAGTTTCAATATTTCCTGTAACACATACAACACAAACACCCACAACCACACCCCACACACCCCCACACACACACACCACACCACACAAATAATAAATATATTATATATATTCATAAAATATATATATATATTTATAATAATTTATATATATATTTGGGGGTGGGAGCTACACCCATTTATAATATATATATATATATATTATAATTAATATATTAATTTTAATATTATATATTTATTATAGGGTTTGGGGGCAGCTACCACCCCTAATATTATATATATTTATATTTTATAAAATATATATATATATATATATATATGTTGTGTGTGTTGGTGTGTGTGGTTTAATGTAGTATATATAAATGTATATATTTATTTATTATATGTATATATAGTTATATATATGTATTAAAATGTTATATTTTTTTATATATTGTATATATAATTGTAATTATAATTTTGGGTATATATATATATATATATATATATATTATATATATATATATATATATATATATTATATATATATATGGGGGGGTAGCGCCACCCATAAAATTATAATAATATTATTTTATTATATATATATAATATAATATATATATTATATATATTCAGTTGGGGAATTATTTTTCAGACATATGCAAGTCCCTCTTGTACATTGGCAACCACCTCATGTAGACAACATAAATATATTTTTTAAAATGATGCGAAAACCTTTTTTGTAAAAAAAGAGGGGGTTGGTGAATATAGATACCCCCAAAAAAGGTTTATTAATATTTTTTTAAAAAACGAAAAAAGATTTGAATTTTGTTTTTTTTTTTTTGTTTTTTTTTCAAAGCAGTTTTAAAACATGCAGTTTTAATTTCCCGTGGTTTTTGTGGGGGAATTTTTTTAAAAAGCGATTTTTTGGAATTTTTTTTCGAAAGGCACCCCTAGGGAGGTAAGGGGCTTTCCCCCCTTTTTATTGAACCAGCTAAGATATTTAATATTTCTAATATAAAAACGCCTATACTTCATGTATGGAAAACAAAATCAAATAGAAATCGAAATTCGCTGAGAAGTTGCAAAGTGCTTCTCGAAGCTAACCCCTTTAGTTAGCGGCTGATCAAAACTAATGAAGTGAGACTTTTCTTTTCACCGAAACAAAACACTTTTTTAATAACAGAAAACATACTGCGTTATATTCTCCGTTATAGAACATTACATGGAACGCAAACCGCATTATGGTATGGAGAATAAAAAGACGTTTGTAAGCGACCGTGATTAGGATACCGCTGTCGCCAGTTTGTAAGCGAGTGCCCCGCAAGCCCCAGATGTATGAGTACACGAGAGTTTGGGGAGCACCTCTGTCGCCAGATGTGATCAAGACGTGAGATGGACTTGGGTGGGTAGGGAAAAGGGGCTTAGCTTGCGGGGTTTATTCTGAAGACAAAATAAGACCCCCAAGAGACCCCCGTGTCCCGGGTGGGGGAAAGGTGGTGGAGCGGGAAACCCTGTGGCTGTTCTGTCAGCTGTGTCTCTCTCCTCTCTGCCTTACGGACGTGTCCTTTTATGGGGGGTTCCCTTCGAGGGCGGATTTTTGTTCCTGTGCGTAAAGAGAAAGCCGGCTGCTTCTGCGTCCTGCCCAAGGAGAAGGGGCAGCTAATTGGACGGGGGTGTGAAGTGTACATCTGGTCTTGCTACTATTGTTGACATCGCTCGGCTACGCGCAAGGCTCGTCCTCGAGCCGACTGTAACGCTTGAAACGATGCAGTAGAGGTTCTGTTTGGTGTCTACAGATGGTTCCTGGTGACCCGAGGGTCGCTAGACCGTCGCGTGCCAGGTAGCGGGTGTGGTAGAGGTTCGCACTGAGGTGCAACATTCAGTAGCGAGGAGGGTCATCGTCTGAAGCTGAAATATAAGAGTCCCGGGCCAGTAAAAGGGCTAAGGAGGAGGAGGAAAATGTGTTAGTCAATACCTTACTAAATTGCAAGAAAAATGAGAGCATAATAAGAACAATGTCACAAGAAGAGTAACGTGTCAAGTTAGGTATTAATTACTTAACGAGTTCAATAAGGTACCATCATATTGAAGAGAGAAAAATTAATTGAATAAGAATTCCATATTTTTAGGGAAAATAGGCAAGTATATATGCTTCGAACCATAGGCAGCTGGCCTGAACTTATTCTAACAGTGCTCGTCTCGGCTTCAATCGTATGAGCGTAAGTATGCGGCGGGCGCAGGATTCCTTCGTTTCGGCCATGATCCGGGCTTAAAATTAGCTTGCGGTTTGAAATCAAACAGTGCGCGTCTGGGCGCTTCAATCGTTATGAGCGTAATTCTCGGTGTGGCGGGCGCAGGGTCCTTCGTTTTACGGCCATGGCCGGGCTTAAAATTAATTTTGCGGTGTTTGGGTAACCGAGTAGGCCTATTTTTAAAGCATGGTGTCTGCCATTTTTTGGGCACTGGAGACACTACCATCAGTACATATTCACCAAACCTTAAACTAAAGAAGCATAAACTCCAGCATTACTGGAGGACGATACCACAACTTCGAGAGGACGTCGTAAAAAGAGATTGGGGTTCAGTTATTAGTCATAGGGATGGGCACATAGTAAAATACGCATTTTTAGAGTGAATTCCGAGTAGAGTGGCAGGTAGGTAAATAAGAGGATAGTCAGGTGATCGAAATCTACGTGTGAACGAGCGACAGATTAGCACGGCAAGTATGAAGAAACAGGATATAAAGAACGATATAGTGTATACACAGAATATAACAAAACGCAAGAGTAATGAAATGATTACTAATAGGAATAAAATATAAGAGAAAAAAATAGTAATTTCATTAATTCGACCCAAATAAACATGAATAATATGATGAGAGCAGCCAAACATAACAATAATTAATAACTCGAAGGTACTCATTTGTTCTGAGTGAAATGATATATGCAAATTTTGCGATCTGAGGATAAAAATGATAATAGACAAAAATACTAACACAATATATCAATTACGGGATGGTTAGGGCTGGGAATGATGTGTGAAGTGAGGGTGTGCGTGTCACTTAGGTTTGATCTCATTGTGTGATTGTGATGATAAAAAACAGTGGTTGACAGCAAGAAGGTTATGTAGTATGGAGTTAGTAGTGTGCGTTCGTAGAGTGGCGTGTACTTGATTTGAAGAAGCAACTTGTATGCAAGGTGTGGGTGGGTATAGGGAGGGCAATAGTTACTCTGGGACTATTAGGTACACTTACTTTTAAAAGTGACGAGGGAAGGTTGGGGGTTGGTAGGTAGAACTGCCACTTCATCACTGTGCTGACGAAGGTTTGCGAAGACTTGGCGAGGTAGGGTGAGCCGGATTTGGGGGAGTGGGCGGCATAGAGTGCGAGGATTTCATCTTCAGCGACTTCGCAGGGGGGTAGCACAGGCGTGAGTGGTCAGCACGAAGTAGTAGGACACATGGTGCGGGTAGGCGTGATCGAAGAGGACTCGATAGCGATGGCTGGCGTTAAAAGTGGCAGGGAGGCACTTCGCGTGATCGGCAACAGGCGTCGGCAAGGAGCGAGGTGGTAGGCGAATATGCGTCGGCGTTGTGAGGTTCTTGAACACCGCTGCCATCAGATGTAAGCGACACGTGAGTTGGATACCACTGTCGCCAGATGTAAGCGAGTGACCCGCAAGCCACCAGATGTATGAGTGACACGAGAGATTGGGAGCACCCAGTCGCCAGATGTGAGCAAGACGAGAGATGGACTTGGGTGGGTAAGTGAAAAGGGGCTTAGCTTGCTGGTTTATTCTTAAAGACAGATATAAGCCCCCCCAAGAGACCCCCGTGTCCCCGGGGGGGAGGAAAGGTGGGAGGGACCTGTGTCCCCTTTCTGTCCTGCGTTCTCTCCTCTCTGCCTTAGGGAGGTCCTTTATGGGGGGTTTCCCCTTTCGAGGGGGGATGTTTTTTCCTTTCAAAAAGAAAAAAAGCCGGGTGCACGCGTCCTCCAAGGAGGGGGGCAGCACGGAAGGGAGGGTAAAAGTACCCGGTCTTGTAGTTTGTTGACAAGCTTTACCATGGTGTGTGCATGATTTGTGTGTGTTTGTGTGTGTGTGGTGTGTGGGGGTTGTGTGCGATCAAGTTGCACAATTTATACAAAGATTTAAAAGATTTTACAAAAAATAGTATGATTCGTTTTTTTCCGAATACCTTTATCTTGGCAAAATTCTGATAATTTTTCGCTCACAAATTTCCATAAGCCTGGGTTTCTAGGGATGCTCCACATTCGAACACGAGAAGTAAATGCATTTTAGCTTTTTTAAAATAAAAGCCTACAAATTTTAAGTATTTTAAAGGAAGGGGGAAATAACTTACTTTTTTTAAAGGGTTTCTTGATATCTAATATTTCTAAAATTTTTTTCTTTTTATCCGGGTGGGTATATTTTTGTCTCTACTTTTTTTTTATGTCCATTTGTAATTTTTTTTCTATCTTTTTGTCAATTCATGTTATCCTTTATTTTTAGGTGTCTTAAAATTGCATATTATTTCATTGAAAAAGTAAAGATTATATACATATGAAAATTTTACGAAAGCATAATTCTTGTATATTTTAAATGTAAAAAATATGTTGGCTTTAAAGAGTATTTTTTCATACACGATTTTTGGAATTTTTGATTATGAAAGGAAATACCTATGGAAGTTGGCCGGCTTTTAGTTCCCCAAATGATTTAAGTGCACATTCTTTACTTAAAACGCTGTTTCTATAAAAAAGTGTAGGCAGCTGAAGAAATAGAAAATTCAAAATTTGGCGAGGCTTTCAAACTGTTATTTAATATCTAAAGCACTAATTGAAAATAAAATTCACCCAAAAGTAACGTATTTGATTTCTGAAATACTATTTGCTTTGTAGAAAAGGACTAAAAGGGGGAAAAAAACTTTTCATTTTAAAATATTTTTTATTTAGTGCCTTTTTTTTAAAGAAAGTAATGTGTAAAAAAGAAAAACAAAAATTGGGGAAAACATACTGACGAAACAATCTTTTTATTAAAAACCCTTTCAAAACAATTTCAAACTTCTCGTAGTCTTTTATATAAACATAGGCTAAACTACAAGTTTTGGGTTTTCCCAAAATATTATTTTCCCCTTCCTTTTTGCAGTTCTATTTTTCTATTGATCTCATTTACATTTGTTTGTTACTGTATTTTACTTTTTTTTTGCCGTTATATCTAAAAACTTTATTTCATAGGTATATTGTTTTCGGTTTATTTAGGCTGGGGTTTGGTGATGAATACCATCTGCGTGCACTCTTTTTCTCGCCGTTAAACTTGTATATATGGTTAATATGCAATATATCAATTTTTACTTTTTATCATTTGTGTGTGCAATATATTAAAAGTTTAGGGAAAAATAATTTTATCCATACAAATCCCCCAGAGCTCTTTAAGCTGAACGTTTTTTTTATTAAGCCAAAAATTCAAATTGGTAATTTAAAGAAAGGGGAAACCAAACTTTTATAAATAGAAAATTTTTTATTTCATAATCTCTGTGCTAATGAATCCCCTTAAATTCCCGAATATCTATC
>NW_023660528.1:5000-7500 GCF_015228065.2 Penaeus monodon | reverse complement strand
CCTGCATATATTCATCATCGATTAAGTATTTTGTTACAATCAACATTCTAGGCATTTGTTAGTAGTTTGTAGTAGCAGTAGCAATGTTAATAGTAGTAGTAACAGTCGTAATAGGAGTAGAATAGAAGTAGTGGTATTCGTAGTAGTAGTAGTAGAAATTGTAGAACAGGAGCCTCTCCTAATGTAAGGGTAGTAGTACAAGGATTAATGTGGGTATGTAAATCTTGCTTCTTTCCTTTTCTAATTTTTCTTCAGGAATATTAAGCACATGAGCGCCACCGAAAAGTCATGATCGAACATCTCTCTTGTCCTAGGCCACTATTAGCGTATCTGTCGCGAACGTCAATGGCATTTTGATAAAAACTAAACCACAAACATGGATAAACTTTGAAGTAATTTATGTATAGATAGTCAACTTTCAAGTTGATCGAGACAAAAAGCAATAATCAACATATTTTTTTTATCAGGCATGGAAATGAAGTGAAAAGAGGATCATCTACTCATCTACTTTATTTCCCCAGTCTAACAACACAAAAAATAGCAAAGATATAATTAGTGCTTTCTTTGTCTTCCTCTACTTCTCTTCCTTACCCTTCTCCCTTTCATTTCCAAGACAATATCGATAAGCGGGTGATCATGTGACAAAGTATATGGATTATAACTTTTCTCAATCAGACGTTCTATGGGAATATGTAAGGAAACGTAAAAAGATTAGCACGCTTGTCAACTTAAAAGATCCAATCTCCTACGACGCTATAAGAAGTCCATGTCCTTCCTAGATCAACTTGAAGGACTCCGCTCTATTTCATTCAGGACGGTCTTGTGAATATCGAAATCTTTCTCGTCATCACTACCGGCGTCCTCACAGTGGATATCCTTCACATGTTCTGACGCAGCATCGAGAGAACATCCAGGGTTTGAGGAATCGTCTATTACAGCCTCCAGATTCTCAGAGGACATTTTACCCTGTATACTCTTTGTGTCTCCCTCTCCCTCTTTTTCTTTCTCTACCTCTGTCTCATCATATATCTTCGCTTCATCTTCCAACTGGAACTCCGTGACCTCTGACCCGTCCTCCTTATCCTCTGGGATCGCCAGAGGAACTTCAGGACTCATGATCTTCGGAAGGAACTCGTCCCCTTGGGAAGAGGAGGGCTGGGACATGGAGAAAGAGGAGCAAGAGGGCGCAGGGGAGTCCTGCCGCTGGCGCCCGATCTCTGGAAGGGGGTCGTGGAGGGACCTGACAGGCGTAGGGAGAGGAAGGGAGCCAGATGACAAGGGGGTGATAATGATGATGGTGATGGAAGCGATGTTAAGGATAATGGCGATAACGATTGAAATAGAAATTATAATAGGAACAATGATAGTAAAACAATGAAAATAGTAACAATGATAACATTGAAAATGGTAACAAGAGATATACTAGAAGTAAAAATAAGAATAGTGATATCTGCATTGATTATAGCAGTGACGGTAATAATGATAACGAAACCAATAATAACGGCAATAACAACAAAAGTGATATTAATCAGATCTGTTCGCAAATAAAACCCATTTTGGTTCGGTTCTTGCAAAGAAATCCTCACCGAATTCCAGACGAGGAGCAAGGAGAGCCAGGGGCGCTTGGAGTCCCCGGCAGGGATGAGGCGCGTGACAAGGAAAGTCCCCCGGCCCTGGCCCGAGGGGCGGCAGACGAAGGGAGGCAGTCAGGGCCTCCAGTCGAGACCTTCTTGCCCTGATAGATTCAAGCTGTGGGTGAAACGTTATTATAGGCCCTTGGGAACCACGAACCTAAATACCGCGCGATTCAATGACAAAAGCCCTCCACTAACGTGAAATGTGGAACACACACACACAAACACACACACCACACACACACACACACACACACACAACAAAAGGAAACACTCAGACACACACGCAAATCACACACACACACACACACACACACACACACACACACACACACACACACACACACACACACAAGGAAAACACACACACACACACACAAGGAAAACACACAAGCACACACACACACACGGTTTGCCTCTTCCTCTGTTTCCTATCACCATCCCTGTCAGCAAGTTTTCTCAATACTTTTACTTCTCATTACATGACCAATAAACTTTAATTTCCTCTGTCAAGATGTCCAACAGCCGGTCTTTACAATTTATTTTCTCAGCACTTCATCATTCGTCTTCTTCTCTGTCCAACTAATACGCAGTATCGTCTGTAACACCACATTTCAAAACTATTGGTCTTTTTCTTGTCTATCTATTTCAACACCCAACATTCAGAACCATATGATGCAATTGGGAAACTAATGAGTTCAATAACCTGAGCTTTGTCCGTAAGGTAATGCTTCGGTCTTTCCAGATGTTATTGAGAGCAATTGTGGCGTTTTTGGCAATGGTAATTCTTATATATATATATACATATATATGTATATATATATGTATATATATATATATATATATATATATATATAAAATATATA
>NW_023660527.1:0-19137 GCF_015228065.2 Penaeus monodon | reverse complement strand
CCTTTTTGGCCCCTCTCGTCTCTTGGGAGGTCTTTTTTCATTTCCCGGGTTCGCTCGTCTCTTTGGGTTTTCTCCGTCTCTTCGGTTAGCTGTCTCTTTCGGTTTTTCATGGTCTCTTTCGGTTAGCTCGGTCTCTTTCGGTTCTTTCGGTCTCTTACGGTTCTCTCGATCTCTTCAGTTTCTCTCGGTCTCTTTCGGTTTTCCATGGTCTCTTCGGTCTCTTTCGGCTTCTCTCGATCTCTTTCGGTTTCTCTCGGTCTCTTTCGTTTCTCTCGATCTCTTTCGTTTCGCTCGGTCTCTTTAGGTTTCGCTCGGTCTCTTTCGCTTTCTCTCAGTCTCTTTTCGTTTTCGCTCGGTCTCTTCCGGGTTCTCTCGGTCTTTTCTTAGTGTCTTTCGGTATATCTCGTCTCTCTCTTTCTCTCTCTTTCGGTTTCTCTCTGTCTCCTTCGGTGTCTTTCGGTATTTCTCGGTCTCTCTGTCATTCTCATTATAACAAGGACGGCGCGGACGAACAGGCTTAGAACTCTCGGGATATCTCTCTCTCTCTAAAAAAAAAAAACTAGATGTATTAGCTGTGCATTTTGTGTAACACGTTTTTGTAATTGAATTAATGGAATTTCAAAAGGCTTTTTAAGTCAATCAATTATATGTTTTCGCCCCTTTCCCCATGTCTTCTGAAAAATTTCATTTTAAATTTAGTTCGATAGTGAGGAAATGTAAATGGAAAAAACGTTCAAACACACAGATGACTCAACGCAACAACAAACCGTGTTTTACTTCATTATTTTTTCCATATGAAAATGCCCCCCTAGGGGCTTTTGTACCCGGCATTGTTTGATTCGATCAGGGAAAATTTTAGAATGAACACGATACTATTTTGGTTATGTCTAAAAGAAAAAACGAGTCGACGCGGGAAAAATAACAGACATTGTGACAAAACCCACAGTCGGTTCTACCCCCGAGCTATATTTTTTTGTCTAATGATGTGCCATATATCGAGGTAAAATTCAACTCCGCATTGCTAACAAGCCGTTGTTGAGGGGAAAGGCCTCTAGCTTACTCATTGATTAGATCGTGGGGGAAGGTCGCGCGTTTTGCTTACATCTGCTCCGTTTTGCAAAGGGCTATAGAGAAATGGGAAAGGCTGTGTATTCTAACTTTCCCCCTTGACGTAATAACAGTTTTTGTAAATACGGTGGAAAACATTCTAGATCTTAAAAATAATTCTTTTGGGTGAAATGATTAACCCACCAAAACAACACACACAAAACGCAAAACACAAAACACACGCCCACACACACACATCCGAACACACACACACACACACATACCCCACACACACACACACACCACAACACACACATACACAAAAGGGTTTTTTTATATGCATTATCCTACTACTATACCCTTGTTACAAAAATCTTTCCCAAAGTCATTAGGGTTTGGGCCCTTTTGGGCCCTGCGGGGTTCAAAAATTTGGGCAATAAATGTCACAAGGAGTTATACATTACATTTCAAATAGCATTCCCAACTTAAAAATATGCCAAACAGAATCAAAGGGGGTTTTTTTGAAAAAAAAATTTTCCATAATATATAGATTAAACATTTTTTTTACTACAAAAAGGAAAGAAATAATGGTACTGAAAAATTTATGCACCGTCTGACTGAATCCCCTGCAATATACCCAAGAATTCAAAATGTATACTTCTAAGAGTATTCAAATTTCATATTTATAAATAATATATATATATATAAATATTTTTTAAAATATAAAATTATATATATATATTAAATATAATATAATATTTAATGTTATATATATATAAATTTTAATAATATATATATAATTATATATATATATATTATATTAAAAAATTTTTTTTTTTTTTTTGATGCGTTTTTTATCTTTTTTTTTTCCACTCGGAAAGGAAAAAGGATGAAAAATTATCGATAAGAAAAAAAAATACAATTTCAAATAAAAAAACAAAAGGCAGATAAAAGATAAAAAATTAGATGACAGACAGACAATAAAAAAAAAAGTACTTAATAGATAATATAAAAATACGTGATAAATCTAGGGTAAAAATCAACCGATTTCAATTGTATAAAGTCCATTTGTAACCCTAGTAACCCCAAAACGGACGTCACAGGATTTCTCCTGTGTTCTGGACGTTTTTAGGGGGATAAACCCCCTCAACTGGTTGTCCTTATACTCAAGTGTGCGTGGGTGTTTTGTGTGTACTACCCCAAAATTTGTGGGATATTATGGTCGGACTCCAGAAAAAACGTGCCTATAAAAATTACGATTGATTGATGCTAAGGTAACGGGTGCGTACAACGACCGTTCGGACCGGTGAATTTGTGTGACAGCATTGACCTGGCGCTCGCACCCCCCCCCGCGCCGACCGCAGGGAATTAATCCCCAAGAAGGGAGGGGACAACCCCCCCCTGTCCTACCAGGGAGAGGGTGGGGACGCCTCGATGCCCCCCATACCGTCCCAAACTCCCACCCCCTCAACCCCCCCCTCATGGGGGGATTGATTCCCCCAAACATGGATGTAAACGTGGGGATTCGCTGCCACCCTATGCTGAAAAACGGGGGTTTCCCCAACTCGTTCAGAAAAAAGGAAAAATAAAAAACCATGCCAAATAACACAAGCACCTGCCAGAAAGAAAAACGGAATACCAAAAGCGGAACCCATCGCCCCCCGGAGAGGTACATTAGACGGGCCTTTCCTGAGGACCGACTTCCGCCCCGATAAAAAAAAGGGGGTGGGGAGGTCAGCCAGCTGCCCCCCTCCAAGGGAAGCCCCTAAACAGGGTGGGGGAAATGGATTCCTCGCCACGTCTATGTACGCGAGAACAACAAAAAATTGTGGCCATGATGATTAATGGCATTTTTTGGGGGGATCTCTCTGAAAAAAAAAAGACGTTTCGCCTAAAAAAAAAATAGGGGGAATACCTGGTTACCTTTTTCCAAAGGAGGCGGCCGGGGGAAAACACTGCATTTTCCGGGCTTTTTTTTAAAGCCCGGGGATCTATAAGGAGGGGACAGCCCTTGAACAGGCTCAAAAATTGTATGGAGCGGTGAACAGCCCCCCTAAAAGTACCATTTTTTGGGAAGATACTAAGCCAGCTATTCGACCGTGGTGCTCGAGGTTGGTCTCTCAGTGTAAAGGGTTATGGCCACGTAGCTAAATTTGCGGAAGGCCAGCTTTGGGGGCTGTCTGTGCAGGAGCTCACCAGGCAAAGGCGGGCCCTGCAAGAAAACGAGGGAAAAGGACAACACAATGAAACGGGGGGACCATCGTAAAGAGGTGCGTCGGGTCAGGCGGAGGGTGTGACGGCCTGGCCCGAAACTGCCCCCAAAAAACCCCCACAGCACCCCCCCCCCTGCCCCACCGACCCATCGACCGCGGAGTGGCGATGCCCAGCCCAGCCCACACCCCACCCTGGGCCGCGGACGTCACCAAACCCCAAAAGGAATTCCCGCACTGCCGGGGGATTCCCCATCCTAGGAAACAGTGCCAAGGAAAAACCCATTGGTGAAAAAAATGGATGGGCCGGGGAAATAAAAACATGGGGCAAGAGTTTGCTGAAATGAAAAAAAGCTCAGGAAAGGGTTGCTGAATTGAAAAAATGAAAATGGGAACAAAAGTATCGTGTAACAGGGAAAATGTGCTTTTTCTGATATGTTAGTGGTATGATTTTTGAAAATAAATGAGGTCTCTGATTTATTATTAGGGCACGAAAAAAATGGCGTGTGACGGGAAAATGTGCTTTCTGATATTTTATGGTTTAAAAATACGAATGGGTTTCCTGATTTATTATTAGCACGTGCGTTCTATGTGTTAGTGAGTTAGTGATGCGGGACAATACGAATGGGTCTCTGAATATTTTTTACGCCGGCAACCATCAAAAAACAGTGACGACAGTGACCGTAAAATGACCCGACGAAGAAAGCGAAGGAAACGGTGATCTGTGGGACATCCTCAAAATGCTATCTACGGGTTTGCTATAGTATCAATACGCGGAAAGCGCGCAAACAGATAAATAAAGAAATAAACACAAATACGTAAAGCAGTACAAAAAATATGGGAGTAAAGAGTTTCATCAACAGAAATTTTTACCAAACAGTTAAACATAGGGGGTAGGGGGACAAGAAAACAAATTTCTTTTTTTTCTGGAAAAACTTGGGGGTCAACCCTAAAATTAATGACTTGCTTTACTATTTCATAACAATAATGTTGCGTTATCTGTTTCAAGCCCTTCACATCATCACTAAAAAAAAAACCGCCCCCCAGATTAGGGCTACCATCCTATCGAACAAAGAAAGCGGCCCATTGACTTATTTTGTGACATCATACCGCATAAGTTGGGGCAGAAAACTAAAGACATAGGCATACAGCATTTACATATTCGAACAGGCCTCTGGGTTTTTTCTCTCTGTACAATGTATCCAAGGTTAAAAGTTTCAGCTGTTCACTGCCCAACTTTCAGAATACGGCCATATCATGGGAGATTTTAACTAACATTATACTTTGGGGATAGTCATCAATGAAATGGGGAAAATTTTTTCCCACATTTTGAACAACAGATCTATGACATATTATACAGACAGGGAACCACGTGCGGGGGGCAGGCTAGATTATGTAAAAGGAAGGGATTTGTCTGGAAAAGTCGAAGCATGCTTGCAACAGAGCTTCAGTGACCCCACTTTTTCAATAGAACGAGATACGCTGTTGTAATCTCAGTCACCAAAACAAAAGGGTCAAAATTTCTATCCCCCCTTACCTTTCATCACTTTAATCACGTTCTATGACTGGACAATATTACACAGTAACAAATTTGATAATTTTCCTGGACATGACAACAGTGGGGCACTGTTACTTTCAAAACTTTTGGGGCTGTCCAAAGAAAACCTTCAAAAAACAGCCTCCCAAAGCTGCAAACAACCTAAGGGGGTCGGGGCCCCACATTTTTAAGGGAACAAAAACGATTCGGACTTTTGATATCTACAAGCAGATAAACCCTGACAACCCCATTGAAATTTTTTAAAGCTAACAAAAACCTACGGGAATTAAAAAAATCATTTCAGAAAAGCACTTTGCAGTTTCCACAAAGCAAATTAAAAATAAAACCTCAAAGTCGGAGGTCTGGGAAAAAAAATTTAAACGAATTTCAGGCAACCAACTAACACCCCGCAGTTTCCTACCTCTTGCCAACGTATGCTCCTTAGTCAAAGGGGTGGGGCGTCCAAATTGAGCTCCCCCTTAAAAATTCAGGATCACCTTAGTCAAACTAAAAATTGCACGCAAATTTGCCATTGAGATTTTATTTCTGATACTGACCCCTCAGACTTTGCGAGATCACTGAGTGGGAATAAAAATCACTTCAAGGGAAAGCGTCCGCCCCAGGTGGATGGAATTACCCATAGGTCCTCCCCTTATAGCTCCGGACCTGGGAATCCCCTTTTGCCCTATACAGGTTAAGTTTGCACAAGTATTTTGCCTGGCTCCTGACACGCAGTCTAATCTCCCCAACCGAAAAACAAACACTGTAAAAACCGACCAATTTCATTAACCTCATGTGTATGCAAAGTTTTTAGAAAGGATAATTTTGAAAAGACTCAGGTACAGGTTACAAAGGGAAATTATCCACAGACGTACGGGTTTTTATCGGGACGTAGCACACAAATTGCTTTGCAGAGTACTTTTCAACTCAATCCAGGAAGCACACTGTTTTTTTTTTGACCTTAAGTCAGCTTTTACATTGCAAACAGAGAAATTATCCTAAAAAATTATAAACTTTGGTCCGGGTAAAATATTGAACTGGGTTAGAATGTTCTCTCGAAAAGATCTGGGAAGTGCCGTTCAGGGGGTGAAGTTCCCCTTCACGTCTTTTGAACTTGGACGCCCAGGGGGAGTTTTTTCAGCCCCCATGCTGTTAATGTCCTCATCACCTGGGGGCAGATATCCCTTGGGGGTGGTGAATCCCTTTATGCATGCTGATGACAATGGTCAAGCATCATCACAAGTAGGATGCAAAAAATTCTCGACAGAATCCCCAAAGGCACTGATGTGGGGTTTTATTTCCGCTGGGAAAAAAAATGGCTCAACCCCTGTACATACCCCCCCCCCACTTTTCGCATAGGCCAGGGGCTTGCATATGCCACAAATATAAATATCTTTGGGGGGAATGTAAATGAGCAGACCTGGTCCCCTCTCTAAAGAAAAGATCTGGGGAGATTTAAACCTTTGAAAGTTCTTGTCGGGAAGAGAACAGGGCATCAAAGTTAACCCTAGCTGTTTTAACTTGGGGTTTTATAAGGTCTTGTAACTACCATGCACTCATTGTTGCAGTGTAAGGAATCAAAAATAGGTAGTTTGGAGGTGTGGAAAAAGAAGCTATGGGGGTTTTCCTCGGCGCCCCAAACACAGGGTGTAAAAATGAGTCAAAATTAACTTACCCTCCTTTCTGTAGAATAATATTTATTTCCCCATATTTGGGGTCAAAACTCTAGGGAACCCCCGTATCTCTCAATTTCCAAAACAAATGCAACTAAAATCCGCAAGTAACGTGAAAAATCACAACCACGCGCGCCCTCTGTACACAAAACTCCTAACATTATAAAACCAATGTTCCAATTAGTAAAAAAACCAAAGGTCGCTCCATTCCCCATGGAAAAATTCAACTTGTCGTGCACCTTTTCAGTCCCCCCCAAAAAACGGGGGCTAACTGTGTGTTGAAAAAAAAATTGGGGCTAGCAAAGGGAACGGACACACAAATCTATGGGTGATGATGCATAGATGTTACGCCACGGATCCCTACAGTCTGGATACAAACTGGTTGTGCTTTCGCTGTATACAAAAATGGCTTTCTCAAAATCAAGTTTTATAGAATAAAAAATGGGGCCCACCACACAAACGGGCTGGGAGGTATATCCTCGCACGGAATTCTTTAAAGTCTAGGGGCTCTGGAGTAGTTTTTTTTGTACTCCCCCAAAATGTCTTGGGCGCTAAATTTTTTTCAAAGCAGGTGGGATGAAGAAAAAGTGATTGCATTAAAGCGTAACGTAACCTTGGGAACAGAGCGTAATTTTAAAATTCAGTTTGTATGGGTACCATCTCATGTTGGCATACGCAAACACGACCAAAGTAGACAAAATTTGGGAAAGAACCTGCAGCAAGATATTGTGAACAAGATCTTTGGGAGCCTCTTTCAGGGTTTTTCACATAATTTGAAATGTTTCATAAGGAAGAACTGTAGATCTGATTAAAATCAAGGGCCCGAAGCGTACCCTAAAGGGACTACACATATAGGGAGGGAAGCCTTCCCATGGGTGGGCCCGAAGTCAAACCAGACTTGTGACGTGGTTATTTCCAAAAACTTTAGGTTACGAATGTCTGGGAACTGCAGGGTGCAAGAAGGCAGATGATCTAATGTAGACTTTTTAAACGAAGAAACAAACAACCTTGAGCACTATATCTCGAAAGTCATGTGTACAGCCCTTTCAGCCACCTAACAAGGGATAAAAAATATTGAAAATTTTCATTTCATCTGATCTTGGGAAGATATACTCGACTATACCCTAATTTACTATGTGTAATCCCGTAGCAAATAACAGTGTTTTAAAACACAGTGGCAAAAGCATATGAAAGTAATAATTTTGTATGATGTTGATTTATATTTATTTTTACCTTGTAAAACTAAAGTATTACGATACTGTAAAATGTCGACTATGAAAAACTGTTCATTTTGCCCCCCTGAGCAGTTTACCGGGTGGTAAAAAAACTTATTTACTTAACTTATAAAATCAGGGGCGGTAACTAATTATTAACTATAAAGGGACCTCTCGTTGCAAAATATCGAGACTCCCACACCACAGGGGACTGTGTTTAAATGAGCACACACCGCACATACAAGCACAAAAAAATAATTAAAAAAAAATACACACACAACCACACATACACATCACACACACACACACAAAAACACAACAAACAACCACACAACCCCCCAACAACACCACATATATAATATATATATATTATATTATATATATATATATATAATTTTTTATTATTATATACATAATTATAAATTTTATATATATATATATAAAATTTTTTTTATATATATATATATATCATATATATATATATATATAACCACCCACACACACACACACACACAAAATGTATATATATAATATATTATATATAAAATATAATTAATATATTTTAATATTTTTAATATATATTATATATTATAATATATTTTTTTATATAATTATATAATATTTAAAAAAATTTTAATATATATATATATATATTGGTTATATATATATATAAATTATATATTTTTATTATTATTATATATATATATATATTATAAAATATTATATATTTATGTATATTTTTATCCCTATTATTATAATTTTTTTTTCCTAATTTTTCTTTAAAAAAAAATTTTTGATATATTATATATTTTTATATACATATAATATAAATATTTATTTATTTATTTATTTGTGTTTGTGTTTGTTTGGTGTGTGTGTGTTTGTAACACAACTTTTTTTTAAAAATATATATTTTTTATATATATATTTATTAAAATATTTATATATTATATATATATAAAAAAATATAATATTTTTGGTTTTTTTTTTTTTTTTTTTTTTTTTTTTTTTTAATTAATTAATATTAAATTTTTTAATAATATATTTAAAAAATATATATATATATATATATAATATTATAATATATATATATATATTAGTTTTGTTGGTTTTTTGTTTTTTTGGTTTTTGTTTGTTTTTTGGGGGGAAAAAAAACAACAAAAAAACAAAAAAAAAATATATATATTATATATTTTTATATATAATATATAAATTTTATATATATATATATATAATTTTTTAGTTTTTTTTTATGATATATATATATACAATAATTATATTATATATTAAAAAAAAAAAAAAAAAAAAAAACCAAAAAAAAGAAAAAAAAAAAAAAAAAAAACAAAACCAAAAAACCCAAAAAAAAAAAATAATTTTTTTTTAAATTAATAAAAATTATATATATATATTTTTAAATATAATATATATATATTTAAAATATTTTTAAATATATTAATTGTTTTTTATTTAAAATATTATAAAAATTATATAAAAAAAAATTATATATATTATATATTTTAAAATTTTAAAAAATTTTATTTTATAATATATATTTTTAAAAAAAAAAATTAAAAAATTTATGGGAAAAAAAAAATTTATTTTTTTTTTTTTAAAATTTTTTTTTGTTTTTTTTTATTTTTTTTAATAATAATTTTTTTAAAAAAATTTTTTTTTTTTTTTTTTTATATTCATTTTTTTTTTAAAACAAAAATTAAAAAAATTTTATTTGTAAAAAATTTATTTAGTTTTAAATTTTAAAAATTTTTTAAAATTTTAGTAATTTTTTTTTTATCCTTTAAAAAATTAAAAAAAAAAAAAATTTTTTTAATTTTAAAAAAAAATTTTTTTTAATTTTTTAAATTTAAAAAAAATTTAAAAATTTTTAAAAAAATTTAAATATTAAAAAATTTATTTTTAAATTTAAATATTAAAAATTTTTTTTTTTTTGGGTTTGGGGGTTTTTGTTGTTTTTTTTTTTTTTTTTTTTTTTTTTTATATAATAATAATAATTTTAATTATTTTTTTTTTTTTTTTTTTTTGGGGTCGGGGTACGCTGTACTTTTTGTATTTTTTATGTTGTGATGCTCTTGGGTGATCGGGTGGGTTTTCCCGTTCCTTTCCACGGAGGGCCGTTGTTCCTTTCTGGGTAATCTTCTCTTTTTTTTTATCCGGGTTTTGGGACCGCCTACTTAGGCTGGCTTGGCCACCCAGTGGCTAGGTACAAAACGAGTGAAGTTTCCCTTTCCCAAGGGGAAAAAACGCGGCGGCCGGGACTCAGATTGCCGTCGTGCAGCCTTGAGTCCCATGCTCTAACCACTGGCCACCCGGCCTATAATAATGCATTAATATGTATTATATTATAATATATATATTTATATATTATATTAATATATTATAAAATATGTATGTATAATATATATAAATAAATGGATATGTAATTATTATATATATATATATATATATATATATATTATAATATTATATATATATTATATGTACATATGTGTTGTGTGTGTTTTGTGTGTGTGTGTGTGTGTGGGTTTTTTTTGTGTTTGTTGTGTGTGTTTGTGGGGGTGTGTGTGTGTTGTTGGTGTGTGTGTGTGTGTCATGTGTGTGTTGTTGTGTGTGTGTGTGTGTTGTGTCTAAATATTTTATATACATATATATTTTATATATATATTTAAAAAAAAAATTTTTTTTTTCCAAAACCCCAAAACCCCCAAACCAAAAAAACCCACAACACCCCCACAAACCCCCCAAACCCCCCCAAACCCGGGGGGGCCCCCAAAAACCCAAAAAAAAACCCCAAAACAAAAAACCCACCACACAACAAAAAAATTTAATATTTTTTAAATTAAAAAAATTTTTAAATATTATATAAAAATTTATATATATTTTTTAAAAAATTTATTTTTTTAAAAAAAATTTTTTATTGTGGTTTTTCTTGTGTTTGGGAAAAATGGGGTTTCCCCTTTTTTCAAATTTTAAAAAAAAAAAAAAAAAAAAACAAAAAAAAACAAAAAAAAAAAGAATCTATTTTTAAAAAAAAAAATTTTTTTTTTTTTTTTTTTTATTAATACTTTATTATAAATTTTAAAAAAACCCATAAATTATTTTTTATATAATATTTAAACCCCAAATTCCACAAAAAACATTTTTAATATTTTTTTGGGGATTTTATAATTTTTTATTTTGGGAAAGGGGGGGGAAAAAAAAAAAAGGGAAAAAAAAAAAAAATAAAATTATTTATATTTTTTTATTTTTATACTTTTATTTTTAATAAATTTATTAAATTTTTTTTTTTTTTTTTATTTTTTAAAATTTTTTTTCCCTTTTTTTTTTTGGTTTTCAATCTTAAATTTTAAAATATACACTTTTTTAAATTTTAAATAAAAATTTTAAAAATTTAAAAAAAAAAAATAAAAAAATTATTTTTTTTTTTAAATTTTTTATATATATTTTTTTTTTTTTTTTGGGGTTTTATACTTTTATATAAAAAAAAATTTTTCCCCCCCCCCCCCCCCCCCCCCCCCCCCCCCCCCCCCCCCCCCCCCCCCCCCCCCCCCCCCCCCAAAAAAAAAAAAAAAAAAAAAAAAAAAAAAAAAAAAAAAAAAAAAAAAAAAAAAAAAAAAAAAAAAAAAAAAAAAAAAAAAAAAAAAAAAAAAAAAATATATATTTTTATTTTTTATATATTTAAACTTTTTATATAATATATATATTATATATATTAATATATTATATATTTTTTTTTTTTTGTGTGCGTGGCCTGTGTGTGTGTGCGTGTGTATGTGGTATGCAATCATATAAATATATATATACACATATTTATATATATATAATTATATATATTATATAATATAATATATTTTTATATATAAAAATATATTATATATATGTATATATATGAAATATATTTATATATATATTACTATATATATAACATATATATATATATATATTATTTTATATTTTATATATATATTTTTTATATATATTTTATTTTAATATTATATAGAGAGAGAAGAGGAAAGAGGAGAGAGAGAGAGAGAAAAAGAGGAGAGAGGAGAGAGAGAGGGGAGAGATAGATAGAGAGATAGAAAAATGATTAAAAATTAATAGGGGAAAAATTATTGTTCTATACTCTTTACTTTTCCCCAGAAAGAAAGCTTTTACTCACATCATTCCCTTTGTTGTCTCCCCTCTTCTCTTTCCCCTCATTTTTTTTCCCTTTCCAAATTTACCGTTTTCCCTCCCCTTTACCCCCCTCTTACCCCCCCTCCCCTTTTCGTGTTATCAAATCGGGGTAAAATTTTTACACAGTATTCACACTGAATTTGCGAAAAGCGAAAAACGATCCTACCCCCTAAAAAAAAAAAAAAGAAAAGAAAAACGGAAAAAGAAGCTCGTTGGTTCCCCCTTTTATCTTGTTTTTTTTGAGGGGGAAAAGGGGGGGGGTGAAGGGAAGGGGTAAGGGAAGGTTGGAAATACCATCAGTGGCGTATTACTTTGGTACCCAAAAGGGCGGCAAACTTTTGAAAC
This sequence comes from Penaeus monodon, assembly GCF_015228065.2. NCBI lineage: Eukaryota > Metazoa > Arthropoda > Malacostraca > Decapoda > Penaeidae > Penaeus > Penaeus monodon. Next base: position 6,917 of record NW_023660527.1, on the reverse strand, counting down.
ACGCGTGGAGAACTCGGTATCGATTTTACCCCGGAGGGTAGTATGGTTGGAAATTTCCCCGGGATATGGGTTTTGTCGATTTTTTCTGATATATGTTAATTTTTAAGATGGTGTCGTAAACGAAAGAAAAAAATTTCATTTTTTTTTTTCTTCGACTTTTTCTTGGTATGTTTGTCTTTTTTCTCTCTCTCTCTCCCCTCCCCTTTTTCCCTCCCCTCCTCTCTCTCTCTCTCTCTCGCTTTCTCTCTTTCTCCTTTTTTCTCTCTATCTATCTACTATCCTTCTCTCTCTTCTCTTTTCTATCAAATCTATCTACCTATCCGCCCCCTACTATCAATTGTCTTTCTAAAAATAACAAAAAAATGATATCAAAAGCAAACAGGATCTACCTTCATTACCGAATTTGTCAACAAATTAATTATAATGTCATTGAATGTCAAAATTCCCAAAGAAATGTTTAAATATCCTTTGATTTTTATCCGAGATGTGATATAATTTCCGACTTTCATTTTTTTCGTAGAGCTTTGATGTAAAAAAAAAAAAAAACAATTAACTTTTATTGGTCATTTTTTTCTCTGGGAGGGTTCGTGATTTTTGAAAAAGTTCTTTTTTTTTTTTTCTCTACTCTGTTTTTTTTTTTTTTTTTTTTTTTTTTTTTGTATCGGGTCGTGTATTTGCTGTGTTTTTTGGTATTTTTTTTTGTTGGTTTCTTTCATTTTTATTTTGTTTTTCTATTCACTCTCTTTCTCTTTCTCTTTCTTTCTCTTCTTTTTTCTCTCTCTTTCTCTTTCTCTTTTTTTCTTTGTCTTTCTTCCTCTTCTCCCCCCTCCTTTTTCTTTCCCCCCTCTTCTCTCTCTCTCTCTTCTCTTCTCTCCTCTTCTCTCTCCGGAGAAAAGGGGGAAAAGGTGAAAAGGGGATTGCTCTGTGTAATAAAAAAGAAAAATGAAAAAGGGAAAAATGTATAGTAAAAACAAGAAAAGGAATCAAAAGAAAGCCCGTTCAAAAAAAAAGGAAAAGCAAAAAAGGGAAAATGAAAAGACGAAGAAAAAAAAGAAAGAGAGAAAAAAATGCCAGAAAAAAGGAGGGAAATTAAGAGAAGAACAGAAAAAAAAAAAAAGAAGATAAAGAAAAGAAATGTGATAAAAGAAAAGAAAAAAAAGAAGAAGATGATGGTGAGAGATGAAAAAAAGAAAAGAAGAAGAAAAAAAAAAAGATATGATGATGAAAGAAAAGAAAAAGAAGAAAAAGTTGATGATGAAAAAAGAAAAAAAGAAAAAAAGACATAGATAAAAGAATAAAAAGAAGAAGAAAAAAAAAGATAAAAAAAAAAAGAAAAAGAAGTAAATAAATAAATAAGTAAATAAAAAAAAACCAAAACCCGATTAATTTCCCCCAACCCTGCGTGATCTCTATGCTTTTTGCAAGACACACGAATCCACACTAACCGCTTTGTCCAATTCCAAAACACATTTTCCTGACGGTTAGCGAACAAAATTGTTTTAAAAAATTTGTTTTTGTTTTTTCCTCTCGATTGGATCAGTCTGCGGCCGGGGATGTGGGCCTATTTTTAAAAAGGGAAAATTAAATCCCAGCGGCGCCCCCAACAGAAAATGTGAAAGTGGGGAGAGATTGTGAGGGGGAGCTTTGGGGAGAGGGAGGGGGGGGGGAAAAGGGAAGGGGGGAAGGAAGGGGGAAGGGGGGGGAGGGGGGAAGGGGGGGGAAGGGGAAGGGGGAAAGGGGGGGGGGGAGGGGAAAAAAGGGGGGGAAGGGAGAGTGAAGGGGGGAAGGGAGGGAAAAGGGGGAAGGGGAAAAATAAAAGGGGGGAAAAAAAGGGAAATATAAAAAAAAAAAAATTTTAAAAAAAATAAAAAAAAAAATTTTAAAAAAAAAAAAAAAAAGGGTTTGGGGGTTTTTTTTGGGTTTTTGGGTGGTTTGTGTTTTAAAATGAGGAAAAAAAAAAAGGGGGGGGAAAGGAAAATAAAAAAAAAAAAAAAAAATTTTGGGAAAAAATAGATAATAGAAAAAATAAAAAAAAAAAAGGTAAAACGAAAAAAAAAAAAAAAAAAAATTAATGGGGGGGGATGGGGAGAAAGGGGGGGGGGAAATTTAAGGGGAGGGGATAAAAAAAACGGGAAAAGGAAAGAAAAGGGGAAAATGATTTTGGCAAGAAAAAAAAAAAAAAAAAAAAAAAAAAAAGGAAAAATAAATAAAAAAAAAAGGGAAACCCTCTTTCAAATTTTCCCAAAAAATAAAAAAAAAATTTTTATTAAATTTTTTAAAAAAATATTAAAAATAAAAAATTAAAAAAAAATTTTTTTTTAAAATTTTTTGGTTTGGGGTTTTTTTGTTGGTTTTTTGTTTTTTTTTTTATATATTATAAAATTTTAATTTTTTTTTTAAAAATTATTATAAAATTATATTTTTATATTTTAAAATATAAAAATTTTTTTTTAATATTTTTTTTAATATTTATAATATATTATATAAAAAAATTTTTAAAAAAAATTTTTTAAATTTTATTTTTGTTGTGGGGGGCTGTAACATTTTAATTTTCATATTTTTTTAAAGGAAATACATAAATCATTCAGAAAAAGGAAAGAAGTAAAAAAATGCAAACAAATAACATTTTTGGGAAAAAAAACCCCCCCCCCATAAAAAAAAATAAAAAAAATTTCCCCCATTTTTTAAAACCGAAAAAAACCCCCCCCCCGGTTTTACTATCCCTTTCCCCGGGGTTTTTTTCCAAATTAAAATTCATTTTTCACCAGGAAACCCGGGTTTACAAACACCCGCCTCCCACGTTAAAAAATTTTTCCCCTTTTTTTGGCCCGGGGGGGGAACCCCCCCTTTTTTTTTCTTTTCTTCCGTCAAAAAAAGGGGGTTTTTTTTAAAGGGGGAGGGGGGGGGAAGAGAGAGAAGAGAGGGGAAGGAGAGGAGAGAGAAAAGGGAAAGAAGGGATGAAAAAAGAAGTTTAAAAAAGAAAAGTTTGAAAAAAGGGGGGTAGAAAAAATTTAAGAAGAGAAAAAGGGGAGAGAGGGAGGGGGAGAGGAAGGAGAGAGAAGGGGGAAGAAGTGAGAGGAGAAAAGAAAAATTTGAAAAAATAAAAAACAATATTTTATATTTTTAAAAATTTTTTAAAAGGGAAAAAAAAAAAAATTTTTAAAAAAAAAAATTTTTTAAAAGTTTTTTTTTTAAATAAGGAAAAAAAAACGAATAAAAACGAAATTTTTGCCGGGCCTTTTCCTCCCCCCAAAATTTGGTTTTTTTTAAGAAAAAAAAAAAGGGGGGGAAAAAAAGTTTCCCCCTGGGTCCCAATTTTTAAAAAAAATTTTTTCCCCGGCCCCCTTTTGGGGCCCCTTTTCCTCCCTCCCCCCCTTTTCCCCCCCCCCCCTTTTTCCCTTTTTCCCCGCTGGGGGGGAAATTGGGGGGGGGGGGGAGGAGGGGGAGGGGGGGGGAAGATGAAGAGGGGAAGGGGTTTTTTTTTTGGGGGGGGGGGGGGGGGTTTTTTTTTTAAAAAAACCCCCCCGGGACCCAAACGGGGGGGGGGGTGGGGAAAAAAAGGGGGTGGGGGGGGAAAAAATTTAAAGGGGGGAAGGAGGGGGGAAAAAAAGGGGGAAAGGGGGAAAAATTTTCCCAAACCCAGGGCCCCCGGGTTAAAAAAAAGGGGGGGGGAAAAAAGGGGGGGGGGGGGGGGGGGGGGGAAGGGTGGTTGGAGGGGGGGAAAAGGAGAGAAGGAGGGGCAAAAGGTAGTTTTTTGGTTTGGGGGTGAATGTGGGGGGGGAAAAAAGGGGGGGGGGAAAAGGGTAAGGGGGGGGGGGGGGGGGGAAAAAGGGGGGGGTTTTTGGGGCCCCTTTTCTTTTTTCTTCCCCTTTTTTTTTTTTTTCTTTTTTTCTTTCCCTCGTCTTTAACCCCCCTTTTTCCCCCCCCTTTTTATCAAAATTTTCCCTATTTTTTCCCCCTCCCTTTTTTCCCCCCCCTTTTTTTTGCCCCATTTTTTTTTCAAATTGGGTTTTCCCCCCCCTTTTTTTTCTTTTCCCCCCTTTTTCCCCCCCCCCCCATGAAAAAAAAAGGGAAAAAATTGTACCAGGGGTTCCGGTGGGGGTTGGGGGGGAGGGGGGGGGAAAGGGGGGATTTAAGGGGGGGGGGGGAAATTGGGGGAAATAGGGGGAAGGGGTAATAATAAAAAAGAAAATAAAAAAGAAAAAAAAACACATATTTTTAAAAAATTAAAAAAATTTTCCCCTTATTTTTTTTTTTTCCCCCCCTTTGTTTATGTTATTGGGCGCTATGCATTCAAAAATTTAAATGCGGTATTTAATGATGTATTTTATATGGTATATAAAATTTTATTTATATATTATATAAAATATATTATATATAAAATATATATATGTTATATTACCATATAAAAAAATATAATAATTAAAAATATAAAATTATATATATATATATATTTTATATTATATATATCTAATATTATATAATATATATTTTAATAACACACACCCACATATATTTAATATATAAATAAAAACTATATATATATATATTATATATAATATATTTTTATATATATATATACAATCACTACATATATATATATTGTATATTATATATTTTAATATATTAATATATATTATATAAAATATTATATATTTTATATTTTTATATATAAAAATTTTATATATGTATCTATCTTCTATCTATCTATCTTTTATCTATATATTTTTCATCTATCTATCTTCTATCTATCAAAATTATCATCTATCTATTTTTTATATATATATTATATTATATATTAAATATATATATATATATTATATATATATATATATATGTGTGTGGGTGTTGTATGTTGTGTGTGTGGTGCCGTGTGTGTGTGTATATTTATAACATATGCAAATATATATATTTTACATATTATATAAATATATATTAAATAATATTATTATTATTTTTAATATATACCACACACACCACACCCACACACACACCCAACACCCACCCAACACACACACACCACACACCCATCCCACACACGCACACATGCACACACACACACAACCACACCCCACAACACCCACACACACACAAAAAACCCACACCCACACACACACACCACACACACACACCCACGCACACCACACCACACCCACACACACTATATTTTTATAATATATATAATATTATATATTATATATATTTTTAATATATATTATATATTATATAATAATTATATATATATATACCCCACACACAAAACCTGTTGTATTTATATTTTTATAAATACGAACATGAAACAAGAAAAATGATAAGAAAAAAAAACGAAAACCCTGACAAAAAAAAGTGAAATGTACAATCAAAGATCCCATAAATCATTAAATATTAGACCGGAGGGGAAGAGAAGAAAAAGGAGAGAGAGAGAGAAGAGAGAGAGAAGAGAGGGGAAGAGAGAGAAGAAGGAGAGAGAGAGAGGAGGAGAGGGGAGAGAGGAAACAACACAACCACAACACCTCCTCCCCACACAACAACACACCCCAAAAACAAAAAACACAAACACACCCCAAAACCACACACACACACACACACACACACACACACAGAACCAAAAGCTAAAACGGATCATAAAAATGTAGTTTTTATAAGACTCGCTTACAAGGGGAAAACCAGCTGAGCCGGGCAGTTCTGCATATCTATTTAAATCACTTTGCCATTGTAGCAAGGATGCCCCTTTCATTGAAAAACCTCGCTTCGTTGAGGGGGAGATATTTGTTTATTTCGAGGAATGTTAAGGGATTGTTTTTTTTTCCGTGTAAAAGTATGTATTTGTGTATAGGTAAATGGGGTGTGGTAGTTTTTTTACAGTTTTTTTTATTTGGTTGGGGGGATTGTGTCTGTGGGGTGGAGGGGGGGGGGTGTATGTGTGGGGTTGGAGGGGGTTGGTATGGTGTGTGTTGTGTGGTGTGGTGTGTGTTGTGTGTTGTGTGTTGTGTGTGTGTTGTGTGTGTGTGTGTCATGTGTGGTTTGGGGGGTTGTGTGTGTTGTGTGTGGGTGTTGTGTTGTGTTTTGTGTGTGTGGTGTGTGTGTGTTTTTGTGTGTGTGGGGATTGTGTGGGGTGGTTGTTTTGTGGGGTTTTTAAAATCCTTGGGATCAAAAAAAATTTATAAAATTTTGACAGATATGATGTTTTCTTTTTCTTTTTTGCCTCTGTTCGTCTCCCTGTCTGTGTGCCCTGTCTGTCTTTGTCTCAAATCCTCTCCCTCTCTCCTACCTCCCTCCATTTTTTTCCTTTTCTTTCTGCATCTATCTGTATTAACTCTCTCATTTCCCTCCCTCCTTCCCTTTTCACTAATTCTTTTCCTCTCTCCCTCCACCATCTGTCCTAAATCTCCTACTCCCTCTCTTCTTTTTCTCCCTTCTTTTCCCGTTTTTTCCATTATCTCTTTGTCTCTCCCCCCCTCCCCCGCCGCTTATCCATAAAACGTTCCGTGTCAAACCCAACCCTTTTCCCTTTTCTTGTTTTTAACTCCGTTACAAAGGGGTTTCCAGACTCTTTACCCCATTTGCGCTACGGACCCCCCTTTCCCCTTTGACAAGTGTCCCGGGTCTTTTTTGGGATTTAGTTCTTTTTTTTTTTGTTTTTTTTAATTTTTCTTCTTTTTTTTAATTTTTTCTTTTTTTCCCCCGTAATTTTCCCTCAATTTTATTTTATTTTTCTTTCCCTTCGTGGGTAAAGTAAATTCTGATTTTTATATAAAAATTGGATCATTCTTATGCAGAAAAGTATACTACAAAAAAAGTTTTCGGTTAAAAAGGGTTTTTTTTTTTTTTTTTTTTTTTTTTTTTTTTTTTTGATGCCAATTTGGAAAAAAAAAAAAAAATGAAAAAAATAAAATAGAAAAAGAAAAAAAAAAAAA
>NW_023660526.1:10000-19139 GCF_015228065.2 Penaeus monodon | reverse complement strand
TTTTTTTTATAATTATATATATATTTTATATCAAAGGCCACTATCAAAATACGATAGGGATTATTGTAAAAGCCCGAGCGAAAAAAAGTGGGAACAAGCTGTTGCCCCGCAGGACCCCTCTCTTCAGCAGCGATGGACCCAAAGGAACGGCAAAAAACCGAACTTTCGCACGCAGGCACAGGAGTTGCCTGAACGGTCGCAACGAAAACGAACTGCTTGGGGACTCAGTCCATATTTTCCCCAAATTGAACCTCATTTTAGCCATACAGGGACAAAACAACGGGGGCGCAGTGACTCCGTAAGACAAAACCCAGTTTTGCAAACCCGGGCTCAGGCCCCGCGCGCACAAATAAACCCCCAACAACACCACACACCACACACACCACCACATATAGATACACATATATATATATATATAATATAAAATATATAAAATATATAAATTTTGTGGGTGTGTGTGTACATATACAACACAACAAAAATACAACATAACATATATATATATCAATAACGGTTTCCCCTTGTTTGGGGCCCGTGGACCTCTCCACCCCCTTCGGCACTCAACTCGATCTTACGCTTTTCTTTCCACTTGTCAGGACAACCGCAGATGTCTTTGAGTTGTCGCTCAGTTTTTTCGGTTGCCTCTTCATCTGTTTCCATCCCACCCCTGTCAGAAAGTTTTCTAAATTTTTTTACTTCTCATACAGCCCAAAAAATTTTAATTTTCTCCGTTGAAGATGTCCAACGCGGTTTTAAAATTTTATTTTCTCAGCACTTTTTCATTCGCTTCTTCTCTGCCCCGCTAATACGCAGTACTCGTCTGTAACACCACTTTTAAAAAACATTGATCTTTTTCTTGTCACCCACTTGCACCCAACATCAAAACCCAATTGATGCAATTGGGAAAACTAAGTTCAAAAACCTCGCTTTGCCGAAGGTAAGCTTCGGTTTCCCAGATGTTTTTGAGAGAAATTGTGGTTTTTTGGCAATGAAATTTCTTTTTTTCCGGGTAAATCTCATATGTATTATTTAAAAAAAACAACCCAAAGAAAATAATCTTTCCATTTTCCACAATATTCCTTTGATTGAACATGTTAAAATTTTGTTCAGGCAGTTACTTTGAATTTCATTATCTTAGTTTTCTTGGCTTTAAGAAACAAGCCACCCTTTTTCGCTTGCTTCTTTACTTTTTAGTAGTTTTGGAGCGTGATACTGTGGAAATCAAAAACTATATCATCGGCGTCCCTTGATTTGTTTTTTGTACCCCCAAAACATCTAAATTTTCCTTCAAAATTCTCTAGAGCCCTCAAATTTGTTTCAGAATAATGTTAAAGAGGTGCGGAGACAGAAGCAACCCTGTGCACCCTTTTTTTGACTTCAAAACCTTTTCTGTTAACCCCAAAAGGGTTCTTGCAGTTGTTGTTGTGGGTCATACATGGCTTTTTTATTTGGGATGGGGGTTTTGGAAATTCTATCTTTCATGTTTTTCCAGAGGATATCGTGATAACAGTTCAAAAGTTTTAAAGTAATCGATAAAACACAGGTATAGGTCTTTTTGATGTTCTCGTTTTCCTATGTTTAAATTTTTGATTTAGAATCTGGTTTCTGTCCTTTTCCCCGGGGCAAAAAACCCGCTTTTATTGCAATTTTTTCTTTAAACTTCAACTTCATTCTTTCGAATAATTTTTTAAAAAATTTTTTGCTGCTTTGGACTTTTTAAATGAAATTGTCCTGATTGTTGCTTGGAGGCATCACCTTTTTAGGTATGGGGGAGTAAAACCCTTTTTTTCCCCCGTCTTCTGGCCCATTTTCTTTTTTTCCATTTTTTTGGCAAAGTTTGTAGAAGTATTCAACATTTTTGCCAGTTTTGATTTTTCGCTGTTTTTTCATCTTTTTCCCGGCCTTTTGTTATTTTTTAAATTTCTTTTTGGTTTTTAACTTTGTTAGCAGTGGCGGGGGTTCATCTCGCTGTCAGGTCTAATTAAGTGTTGTTTTATCTTTTTTCTTTTTTATAAGTTGGGAAAATATTGATTTCCAAAAAATCTTTGATTTTTTCCCCACATAAAACAAATCCTCCATTTTTTGATAGTGTCCATTTAGGGTTTAAATTCGTGTGATTTTCGTACTCCCTTGGGAGAGTTCTTTTGTTGTCTTTTTGATAAACATTTTCAATTCTCTGGCAATGTTCATTTAAAAATTTTTCCTTATCTTCGCAAAAATTTTTAATTTTGTATTTTGTTTTTGCAAATTTCCCTTTTTAAATGGGTTAATGATCCCTTTGATTTTTTGGGATCTTCTTTTTCAGTTTCACTTAGCGTTTCTTCAATATCCAGGGGGAATTTGTCTTTTTCTTTTTAGCGTAGTTTTTTTAAACACGTCAGCAGATTTTTCCTTTTTCCCAAAACTCATTTTGGGGTTTTTTTCATCTTCACATTTTTGAGTACTTCAAATTTGTTTTTACCTGAATTTGTAATTGTTTCAAAATTTTTTTAAAAATCAGCTTTAAGGTTTGGTATTGGACGCTCCATCTTTTTTAGTCTTATTTTAAAAATCGATAGTTATTTGTTTGGGATAAATATAAAAATTTTAATATATATATATTATTATTATTTAATTTTATATATTATCACTTTTATAATATTTTAATATTCACATGTGTGTGTGTGTGGTGGGTGTGTGTGTGTGTGTGTTTGGTGTGTGTGTGTGGTGTGTGTGTGTGTGGTGTGGTGTGTGTGTGTATTTGCAACTCACAAGATATGTTAAAAAAAAACATACACATAAAAACATATATATATATATAAAAATTATATATATATATATTAATTAAATTTATAATTATTTTATATAATATATATATAAAAATAATATTATATATATATATATATAATTCATATATTTTATCTATCTACCCCATCTATTCGTGTTGTGCGTGTGGTACACCCACACAACACACAAAACCACACACACCCCACACAAAACCCCACCCCACACAACAACACACACCACACACACACAAACCTTTTTCACACCACACACACCTTTACCACAACACCACACCTTTAAACACACACACACACAAAAATATTTAATATATATATTATATATATATTATTTTAATATGTATATTAATTATTTTTATATTTATTTATATATCTTTTTATAAATATATATATATATATATATAAATATTTTGTAATATAATATGCCATTTATTTTTAAAGTAAATACCGATTTCAAAATTCGAACGGCCGGTGTTCGGGGTAAAAACCGTAATTTCCCGATGGCGCTAACTCTCATGTTGCGTAATGAACAGGAGACATGATGAAGTAGGCAGGGGGAAGAGGGGAGTAGGGGGGAGGGGGGAGAGGAGGGAGATGAGGAAAGGGGGAAAGGGGAGAAGTGGTGAGAAAATTGGGGGGGCGTTGGTATTTGGGGAAAAAGGGGGGAAGGAGGGAGAGCTGAAAAGGGGGAGGGGGAAGGAAGAGGAGAAGGAAGGAAAGGAAGAAAAGGGAAAAAAGAGGAGAGGAAAAAAAATAAGGAAAAAGCAAAAAGGAAGAAAAGAAAAAATAATAATAATAAGAAAAAAATTTTGTAACACAAAAAAACCACACACCACACATACCCAAAACCCCACCAAACACACACACCCACACACAATTAATATATATATATAATTATATATATAATATTATAAATTTTTTTATATATATTATATAATATATATATATATTATATATATATATATAATATTATATATATATATATATTATATTATATTTACATATCATTATATATATATATATATATATATATATTATATATATATAATATTATATATATATATATAATAATATATATAAAATTTTAAAATGCTAATATTGCCAAAGATGACACTGAATTTTTTTACCGTTTCACGATGTACGACTGATTAGAAAAAGACGTGGGCCCTCAGGGAAAATTAATGAAGTTTATGAATGATAAAAAATCATTTTCAATTAAATTAGAACGAGTCATTATTTTTTATTAAAGGTATTTCTATTTTCATTATCGTGGACAAAAACATTGGATGAGTGAATTTTGGCGAATTTTTTGGCACCATTTGACCAATCATTATAATTAAAATTCACCGTCGACATTCCTTTTGCAGGTATCAAACAAAAAAATCTTTAATTTAACATTATTATTTTTTATCTTAAGTGTTTAAAAATTCATTATAGATTTGTAAAACACCGTAGGTGTGTGGTGTTTTAATTATAAAATAAAAAATTATATATATATATATATATAATATTATATAATATATATATACTTTTTAATTTATTTTCATATTATTAATATATCACATACAATTTCATATCATTTTTCGTTTATATACTTTTATTATTTTTTTCATTACAAATGTCAATCATTATTATTTTTAATGCTTTTTTATTATCAAAATTTTATTTTTTTTACTATTTAAATTTAATCTTACGTTGAATTTTTGTTACTATGATGATAATTATTATTGTTATTGTCATTATTGTAATTATTATCACTATTATTATTATTATCATTGTTATAGTTAATATCAATAATTAATTATAATTATTACGACTATCATTATTGTTATACTACTGTCATTACTATTATCATTATCATTTTTTTTCATTATCGTTATAATCATAAAAGCAATAAAGATAATACTGATAATAATAATTATAGCAGTAGTACTAATATAACTAATACTACTGCTACTAATAGTAGTAATAGTAATAATAATAATAGCATGGATGATAATAATAACAGTAGTAATAATGATCACTGTTATCATTGTGGGTTGTGATAATAAAGTGAGTTGTGATATGAAGTGAGTTGTGATACTATGTGAGTTGTGAGTGCCATATTGTGATGCCGCTATATACGGGATATGATGACAATATTATCGTACCTATATTGTGATAATTATATGATTATATTATATATATACTGCCTTTTGTGTGATATGTTACACCATGTGAAATATAGAAGATTATGTTTAGTTTATATTGCTGTGTAGCATATCGCCTATGTAAAAGAGTGAGATTCTCTGTGCAATTTGTAGAGTACAATATTTTATTTGTTCTGTAGTCACAGTCTGGCAGTAGCACTCTCGGCAGAGCCTGACGCGTGGGGCACAGGACTATGAAGAATCCTGTTATTTTTGTCAGAGCTGATCCACAATGACCTACTTTAGTTTTAATTGGTGTGTTCTTCTCCCTCAAGCATCGTAGAGAAACACCAAACAAACATATATACGAACACAACACAGTGAGTATACAAACAATCATGAAATTACAATCATCCATTATTAATTATAAAGATAATAATAATGATAAAAACACCACCAAAAACAATAATAATAACGATAATGATAATGAAAATAATAGCAGTCGTAACAGTAATAATGCTAATGTTAATACTATCTATTTCACTATCATCATCATTATCATTATTATAGTTATTATAATCATTACTTTATCATTATTATATATTATATTCATCATTATTTATTATTATTATTATTATTATTAGTATTATTATTTTTATTATTATTATTATTATTATTATTATTATTATTATAATTATTGTATATTATTATTATATCATCATCATCATCATATCATCATCATCATCATCATCATCATCATCATCTATCATCATCATCATCATCATCCATCATCAATCATCATCATCATATCATCATTATTATTATTATTATCATTATTATTATTATCATTATTATTAAATTTTTATTTATTATTATTATTTAAAAATTATTATTATTATTATTATTATTATTGTTATTATTATTATTATTATTTAGTATTTATTATTATATATTATTATTATTGTTATCGTATTATCATTATTACTCTTACTATTATTATCAATAGTAGCAGTAGTAGTATCATTATCATTATCAAAATCATCATTATTATCACATCATCATCATCATCATCATCATATCATATAATAATAATAATAGTAATAATAATAATAATTATTATTATTACCCTTGTATCTTTACTTATTTCATTTTTTGTTCTTTTAGTATCTTTCATATTACTTCATTTTAAAAAACTAGGGTTATCCTTATCGCAATTCTACGATTTTTTTTTATCATTTTTTTTAATATCATTTTTATTTTTATTATTATCTCTTTATTTACAAATACTAAAATGTTATTGTATTATTAATTATTATTATTTTATATTATATTTTTATTATTATTATATTTTTATTATAATAAAAATAATAATAATAATAAAATTATTTTATTTTGTATTATTATTATTATTAATATTTTTATTATTATTATTTTTATTATTATTATTATTTTATTTATTTTTTTTAAATCATTTTCTTTTTTATTTTTATTTTATTATTTTTATATTATTTTTATTATATTATTATATTATTATTTATTATTATTATTAATTATTGTTAATCTTCATCATTATTATTATTATTATTATTATTTTTATTATTTTATTTATTTTTTTTATTATTATCATATTATTTTTATTATTATTTTTATTATTATTTTTTTATTATCACATTACTTTACCATTATCTTATGTGATAAAAAAATAATAATCACGATAAAAAAATAATGGATGCAATAAAAAAAAAAAAATAGAAAAAAAAATAATAATAATAATAATAAAATAACAAATAATAATAATAATAATAAAATAATAATAATAATAATGAAAATGATAATGATAAAATTAATAATGAAACAATATAATTATTATTTTTATATTTTTTATTATTTTTGTTTTTATAATATTATCATTATCATTAACTTTCATTATTACTTTTATTTTTATTATGATTATTCTTTTTATTATTATTTTTATTATTATTGTTTATAATTATTAATCATTTTTAATAACATAGGGTTTATCCTTTCGCATTACACGATTTTTTTTATCATTATTTTAAAATTCATTATATTTTTAAACATTACTCATTTTTACAATACTTAATATTTTATTATTATTATTATTATTATCATTTTAATTGTTTTTTATTTTATTATTATTATTTTTAATTTTATTATCAAATTTTATTTTTTATTTATTATTCTCATTATTTATTATTATTATAATAATAAAAATAATAAAAATAATTATTATTTTTTATTACATTTTATTTTTATCATTATTACTTTATTATTTTTATTATTATTATTATATTATTTTTGTTATTATTATTTTTTATATTGTTATTATTATTATTATAATTATCAATCATCAAATTATATTAATTTTTTAAATTTTTAATTTTTATTTTTTTTATTTTTTATTATTATTATCATTTTTATTATTTTATTTTTTTTATTATTTTTATTTTATCATCATTACTTTTACCATTATCATTATATGAAAATAAAATAAACCCGATAATAATAATAAGATGTGCAAAAATAAAAAAAAAAAAGCAATAATAAAAATAATAAAAAAGAAAATAATAATAATAATAATAATAATAATAATCAAAATAAATAATAATAATCAATATAATAAAAATAATAATGATATATGAAAAAAATAAAAAAAATAATAATAACAATGAAAACTAATAATAATAAAGAAAAAATAATAAAAATAAGAAAATGAAAATGATAAAGTAATAATGATAAACAAAAATAATAAAATTATTATTATATTTTTTTTATTTTTATATGTTTTTATTAATATTATCATTATCATATCTTAATTTATTATTTTTATTATTTTTTTAATATTATTATTTTTATTATTATTTATTTTTGGGGTTTTTACTTGTTTCATTAAAATTATCATTAAAATTTATTTTTTTAGAATGGTATGAAAGAAGAATATTTTCACAATACAAAAGGTAAAACTGCTATGCAAAGAAAACAATGATAAAATTTATATAAATAGATAAAAAAGAAAGAAAAAAAAGAAAAAATATAACAAAAAATAATAGAAATATTATTATCATATTATCATTATCATAATTTTATTGTTTTTTTCTTATCTTTTTCACCCCATAAAATATTATTTTTTCATTTTTTATTTTATTTTTTATTGTCATAATTATCATTTTTGATTTTTACTATCATTATCATCATACTATTTTCACAAAACTTCTCAAAAGGATTTTCAAAATAAATTTGCAATGCCCTTTCCCCAAGAAAAAAAAAGAATAAAAAAGACTTCTATTTTAAAACCCAAAGAATCCTCGTCTCTTCTTATTTGTATGGAAATGAAAAAAAAAAAACGAAAAATGGGGAATTTCTTGGAAGAGAAGAGGTGAGGAATTTTTCCCTTTCTTCAATCACAAGGCAGTAATCTTTCAGGGCGCGAGGTAGGGTATTTCTGCTTTGGGAACTGTTGCCCCAAGGGGCCAAGGGGGAAAATCTTTCCCCTTGCGCCAGGGACCCGACATCAAGGAGCCCCTAGCTTTTTATATATATATATATATAAAAATTTTATAATTTTATAATATTAAAATTAATAATTTATAATATAAATACACAAAATACATACAAACCCAAACCCCCAAAAGAATAATTTTCACTATTACCCCACACACACACACACAAAACCCCCCACACATAAAAAATTAACACTATCTACAACACACACACAAAACCACACACACCACACCACAAACACACACAAAGCACACAACACACACACAACACAACACACCACACAACAACACCACAATGTAAAAATCTTTTTCTATTTCTACTATTTTTCTTTTAATTATATATAAATAATATATAAGATATAAATAATATATATTATTTAATTATATAAAAATATTATAATTATATTATATAATATAAAACATATATGTATAAATGTATATCTATCTCCGTTTTATCACTATCCCAAAATTTAACACACACACACAAAAACACACAAGCACACAACAACACACAACACACACAACACACACACAACACCACCAACACACCCCACATAATATTTAAATTATGTATTATAATATATATCTAATAATTATTATTTTTATATCTATATATATATATTATATATAATTATTAATATATATATATGTATATTTTTCATTTAAAATTAAATATAAAATTTTAATTTTTATTTTATTTTGTATATAT
>NW_023660526.1:0-5000 GCF_015228065.2 Penaeus monodon | reverse complement strand
TCTATATTTCACATGTGGTAACATATCACACGAAAGGCAGTATATAATAATATAATCATATAATTATCACAATATAGGTACGATAATATTGTTCATCATATCCCGTATATAGCGGCATCACAATATGGCACTCACAACTCACATAGTATCACAACTCACTTCATTATCACAACTCACTTCATTATCACAACCACAATGATAACAGTGATCATTATTACTACTGTTATTATTATCATCCATGCTATTATTATTATACTATTACTACTATTAGTAGCAGTTTAGTAGTTATATTAGATATTAGTAATACTACTGCTATAATTATTATTATCAGTATTATCTTTATTGCTTTTATGATTATAACGATAATAAAAAAAATGATAATGATAATAGTATGAACAGTAGTAATAACAATAATGATAGTCGTAATAATTTTAATTAATTATTGATATTAACTATAAATAGTGATAATATATAATAGTGATAATAATTACAATAATGACAATAACAATAATAATTATCATCATAGTAACAATAATATCAACAGTAAGAATTATAATGATAATAGTAATAATAATAATGATAATAAAATGACATTAATAATAATAATGATTATGACATTTGTAATGAAAATATAATAAAAGTATATAAACGTAAATATGAATATGAAATATGTATGTGCATATATATGAATATATAGAATATAAATTAAAATGTTTATGATTATATATAATATATATATATATTATAATTATTAGTTATATAATTATACACGCACACACACATACGGGTGTATATTACAACTCTTATATGAATTCAAGCACTAAGATAAACAGATAATAATGTTAAATTAAAGATTTCTTCTGTTTTGATACCTGCAATAAGTGAATGTCGACGGTGATATTAATTTATAATGATTGTGTCAAAATGGCTGCCAAAAAATTTCCCCGAAATTCAACATCACCCAATTTTATTTGTCCAGCGATAAGATAATAGCAATACCATTAATATAAAGTAATGACATCGTTCTAATATTATTGAAAAATGAATTTTTTATCATATCATAAACATTCATTAATTTTCCTGATGGCCAACGTCTATTCTATATCAGTCGTACATCAGTGAACGGTAATAAAAAGATCATGTGTCATCTATGTGCAATATGTATGCATATAAATATATATATATAATTTTAATATAAAATAAATCTTATATAATATAATATATATAATATATATATATATATTATATATATATATATATTATAATATAGATTTTAATATATAATATAATATTTTATATATATATAATATATATATAAATATAATGATATAAAATATAAAATATTTTAAATATATAAAATATATTTTATATATAATATAAAATATATATAAAATATATATTTTATATATATTATATATATAAAATTGTGTGTGTGTGTGTGTGTGTGTGGTGTGTGATGTGTGTGTGTGTGTGTGTGTGTGTGTGTGTGTACATATTGTTTTTATTATTATTATTATTATCATTTTTCTCTCTTTGCTTTTCCTCTTTTTTTTTTCCTCTCCTCTTATCTTCCTTTTTTTCCCTTTTCCCTTCCTTCCCTCTTCCTTCCCCCCTTCCCCCCTTTTCCAGCTCCCCCTCTCTCCGCCTCTTTCCTCAATACTCAACGCTCTCCCAATCTTCTCACCACTTCTCTTCCTTCCCCTCGTTCCTCATCTCCCCCTCCTCCCCTCCTCCGCTCTACCCCTCCTCTTCCCTAGCCCACTTCATCACTGCTCTCCAGGGGTCATTATCGGCAACATGAGAAGTTAGCGCCATCGAGGTAATTAGCGAGTGGTTACCCGAACACCCGGGCCCTTCGAATTTTGAATCGGTATTTACGTTATAAATAAATGTGATATATATATAATATACATATATATATAAATAATATATATTTTATAATATATATAATATATATATATATATATATAATATATATATACATATATTACATAAAATATATATATAATATAAATATATATATAAAATATATGTTTGTGTGTGTGTGTGTTAAAGGGGTGTGTGTGTGTGTGTAAGGTGTGTGTGCGGGGGTGTAAGGGTTTTTGTGTGTGTGGTGTGTGTGTGTGGTTGTGTGTGTGTGTGGTGTTGGTGTGTGTGTGTGTGTGTGTGTGTGTGTGTGTGTAACACACGCACACACCCCGTAGATAATAGATAGATAATATAGATATATGAATATATATATATATACTATAATATTTATACTATTTATAATATAATATATAAATAATAATATATATATATAATTAAAAATTTTTAATAATATATAGAAAATATATATATAATGTTTATGTGTATGTGTTTTATTAAACATATCTATGTAAATGTGCAATACACACACACACGCACACACACACACACACACACACACACCCCACAACACCCCACCCCCACACACACACACAACACCACACATGGAATATTAAAAAAATATATTAAATGGTATATATAATTTTAAAATATATATAAAAATAATATATATATTTATATATAAATATATAGTTCCCAACTACTAACTTCGATTTTAAAAAATAAGACTCAAAAAGATGGAGGCCCAATACCACCTCTAAAGCTCGACTACAAAATTTTGATAACAATTACGAATTCAGTGTAAAACAATTTGAGTATCAATCAATGTAAGATATAAAACCCCAAATGAGTTGGGGAAGAAGGAAAGAACCCTTTTGCTGAGCGCTGTTTAAGAAATTCGTAAAAAGAAAAAGACAAACCCCCCTGGTTTATTAAAAACGCTAGGAAATGAAACAAAAAGATCCCAAAAAATAAAAGGGTATCAAATCATTTAAAAAGGGAAATTTCAAAAAAAAAAAAACAAAAATCAAAGATTTTTGCGACAAGATGGGAAAAATTTAAATGAACATTCCCGGGAAAATTAAAAAACTGTTCTATCAAAAGCAACTAAAAAACTCTACCAAGGAGTACGAAACATCACACAAAAATTTTAAACCTACAATGGACACTATAAAAATAAAGAGGGACTTTTTTTTAGTGATGGAAAAGAAGTCAAAGATAGTGGAACAATTTTGGTTCCCAATTATAAAAAAATAAAGATTAACAAAACATTAATTAGACTAAATGACGCGAAGAAACCCCGACGGCTAGACGAATTTTATAAAAGCCATAAAAGAATTAAAGAATAAAAAGAGCCCGGGAAAAAGATGAAAAACACAAAACAAATCAAAAAGCTGGCGAAAGGGGAAAATATTCTAAAATTGCACAAAATATGGAAAAAAAGAAAGGCCCAAAAGACGGGAAAAATAGTCTTTACTCCCTACCAAAAAAGGTGATGACTCCAATGCAACAATAACAGGACAATTGCATTAAAAAGTCACGCAGCAAAATTTGTTTAAAAATTTGCTGAAAAAAATGAAGTTTAAGTTAAAAGGGAAAAAATTGCGATAACAAACAGGTTTTCGCCCCCGGGAAAAGTACCCGAAACCCGATTCTAAATCTAAAAAAAATATAGAGAAAAACAGAGAACATCAAAAAGACCTATACCCCGGTTTCACATTACGAAACTTTTGTACTGTTTTATCACGATACCCTGGAAAAACATGAACGATATGAAGTTTTTTAAAACAATCTCAAAAATAAAAACCCCGTATGACCGACAACAAGCAACGCAAGAACCACTTATGGGTTTTAACAGAAGGTTCGAAGTCAAACCAAGGGTGGGGGCAGGGTTTTCATTTTGTCCCCCCCCTCTTTAACATATATTCTGAAACAAAATGAGAGGTGCTCTAAAATTTTTAAGGAACTTTAGATGTTTGGGGATAAAAAAATATCAAATCTAAGGTACGCCCATGATTAGTTTTTTATTTCCCGCGTATACTGAACTACAACAACTCTAGTAAGTAAGGAAGCAAGCAAAAAGCTGGGTTTTTTCTTAATGCCCCAAAAAAACTAAAAAATGAAGTTCAAGATAACTGGCAATGAAAAATGATAACATGTTTCAATCAATGGAAAGTGTTTTGGAAAAATTTAAAGAGTTATTTTTTGGATCTGTTTTAACTAACTATGATGATTTACCGAGATAAAAAAAAGAATTCCATTTCCAAAAAAACCCAATTGTCTCAATAACATCGGAAAGACCGAAGCATTACCTTACGACAAAGTGAGGTTTTTGAAATCATTAGTTTTCCCAAAGCATCATATGGTTCTGAGTGTTTGGGGGTGAAATAAAAACAAGAAAAAAAATCAATAGTTTTTAATGTGGTGTAAAACGAGTAATGCATTACTGGACAGAGAAGAAGACGAATGATGAGTGTGAGAAAAATAAATTGTAAAGACCGGCGGGGGACTTTCAACAGGGGAAATTTAAAATTTTTTGGTCAGTGATAGAAGTAAAATATTTGGGAAAAACTTCGCAGGGGTGGTGATAGGAAAAATGAAGAGGCAAAAGAAGACAAGACTGAGCAAACATCAAAGGGCTTGCGGGTTTCGAGGGACAAGTGGAAAAAAAAGCGTAAAATCGGTGAGTGGGAAGGATGGTGGGAGGTCCCCGGGTGCTCAAAAATGACTACCGTTTGATGATGAAAATTTAAAGTATTATGATGTAGTGTTTTATATGTACACACCCCACAACCATTATATTTAAAATATAATATATATTATATATATTTTTATATATATATATATTGTTGTGTGTGTGTTGTGGGGTGGTGTGTGGTGTGTATATATTTGGCGCGGGGACATGAGCACCGGGAGTTTTGCAAAAATTTTTAGTCTTACGGAGAACGATGCGCCTGTGTTTGTCCTTATGGTCATAAGTAGAAAGTTCAAATTAGGGAAAATATGGGCTGGAGTCCCTAATCGTTTCCTGTCGATTGCGACTTGTTAGGCAACTCCTGTGCATGCTGTGCCCAACTGATCGGTTTTTGCCGTTCCTTTGGGGGCCATCAGCTGCGTGGAAAAGAGGGAGCCTG
>NW_023660525.1:0-19140 GCF_015228065.2 Penaeus monodon | reverse complement strand
GAAAACGTCATTTTGAGTATACTCTCAAAAGCGATATTTCGCTAGATTTTGCCGCTTTTTCGACTTTTTGGAATGTTTTTCTTATATCCCCTTTTTTATATTTATTGGACCCATTCCTCTTATTATCATCATCGTTATCATATTAATCATCATTATTATCGTTATCATCACATCAGTATCTTCATTATCATCATCATTCATCTCATGATTGCAATTATTACATCATTTATTGCAATTGTTATCAATTATTATTGCAATTATTGGAGTTATGTATATATTTTTTGCAATAATACTAATAACCACAACAATAATAATAGTCATAACATATAATAACAATAATAACGATTTATAATAATTATTTTATATCATTTTATCTTAATTTAGTATCGTTATTACTGTAATTATTACTGTTATCATACATCTATTTGTGCAATTATACTAACCTAGTACAAAATAATAATATGATAATAATAACAATAATAATACTAATAACATATTATAACCACTAGCATATTATTATTATACCTTATAACTTTATTATTATTATTGTGATTATTAACAGATATAATGATTTTTTGGCAATTATACTAATAATTAAGATCAAGTAATAATAATAATAATAATATAATAATAATAATAATAATAATAATAATAATTAATAAATTTTAATAATATTCAAATTGTTATCAAATTCTCTTTATTCTCACTTTTATCTCATTATTTGTTGATTAATACAATTCTGGTAATTATTATCATTATTTACCCTAATAATTGCCGAATCACCAAAGAAATCGAAAAAACGTCATTTGGATATACTCTCAAAGCTATATTTTCTCTAAGATTTGCCGCTTTTTCGACTTTTGGATGTATTTTCTTATACCTTTTTTATATATATATGGACACAATCCTCTTGATAATCATCATCGTTATCTATGATTATCATCATTTTATCGTTATCATCATCATTTCATCATTATCATCATTATCATCATCATTATCATCATTTAATTGCAATTATTATCATCATTATTTCAATAGTTATCATTATTATTGCAATTATTGGCGTTATAGGTGTAAATATATTTTTTGCACAATAATATACTAATAAACACACAATAATAGAGTAATACAATACTAATAACAATAATAACGATTTTTAATATTTTTATATCATTATCTTAATTATATCGTTATTACTGTAATTATTACTGTTATAATAATGATTTTTGCAATTATCACTACCAGTACAATAATAATAATATAATAATTAACAAAAATAATCTAATAACAATATTATAACACTAGCATTATTATTCTTGTACTTATACTTATTAGTATTATTGTTTTATTACAGATATATAGATTTTTTGCATTATACTAATATTAGATAATAGTAATAATAATAATAATAATAATAATAATATATAATAATAAGAATAATAATAATAATAATCTTTAATATAATTCAAATTTTTTTTTTTTTTTTGTTTTTTTAAAACAAAATTCCTATTTAGTTTCTCACTTTATCATCATTATTGTTATGATTAATACAAATTCTGGATTAATTATTATCATTATTACCCTATAATTGCCGAAATCACCAAAGAAATCGAAAAAACTTCATTTTTTGGAGTATACTCTCAAAAGGCTAATTTCGCTAGATTTTGGCCGTTTTTCGACTTTTGGGAATGTTTTTTCTATCCTTTTTTATATTATATATGGACACAATCCTCTATTATCATCATCGTTATCATGATTATCATCATTATTATCGTATCAGCTCATTCATCATCATTTATCATCATTATCATCTTTATTGGCAATTTTTATCATTATTATTGCAATAGTTATCATTATTATTGCAATTATTTGAGTTATAGTATCTTTTTTGCATAATACTAATAACCACAAAAATAATATAGTAATAACAATAATAATACAAATAATAACGTTTTATAATAATTATTTTTATCATTATCTTATTAGTATCGTTATGACTGTAATTATTACTGTTATAATAATTATTTTTTGCAATTATACTACCAGTAAAAATATAATAATGATAATAATAACAATAATAATACTAATAACAATATTAAACCACTGCATTATTATATTATACTTGATCTTTATTATTATTATTGTTATTCTTACAGATATAATAGATTTTTTGGCAATATACTAATAATTAAGATAATAGTAATATTTAATAATATAATAATAATAATAATAATAATAATAATAATAACAATAATAATAATTTTAATAATTCAAATGTTATCACCATTTCTCTTTATCGCACTTTTATCAATCATTATTGTTATGATTATACAATTCTGGTAGTATTATCATTATTTTACCCTAATAATTGCCGAAATCACCAAGAAATCGAAAAAAAAAAACTCATTTGGGATAATACTCTTCAAAAGCTATATTCGGCTAGATTTTGACAGCCTTTTTCGACTTTTTGGGAATGTTTTCTTATACCTTTTTTTATATTAATATATGGACACAAGTTCCCCTTTATTATCATCATCGTTATCATATTATCATCATTATTATCGTTATCCATCTCCTTATCATCATATCATCACTTATCAATCAACATTATCATCATTATTGCAATTATTATCAGCATTAGTGCAATTGTTATCCATTATTTAATTGCAAATTATTGGAGTTATAGTATAGTATTTTTTTGGCAATAATAACTAATACACCCAACATAATACTAGTAAAACAATAATAATAACAATAATAACGAATTTTATAATAATTATTTATTATCATTATCTTAATTAGTATCGTTATTACTGTAATTATTACTGTTATAATAATTTTTTTGCATTATACTACCAGTACAAATAATAATAAATGATAATAATACAATAATAGATTACTAATAACAATATTATAACCACTGCATTATTATTATTATACTTATACTTATTATTATTATGTGTTATTATTAACAGATATAATAGATTTTTTGGCAATTAATACTAATATTTAAGATAATAGTAATAATATAATAATAATGAATATAATAATAATAATAATAATAATAATAACTATACTAATTTATAATATTCACCTGTTATCAAACTTCTCTTTATTCTCACTTTTATCATCATTATTGTTATGATTAATACACTTCTGGTAATTTATTATCATATTACCCTAGATAATTGCCAGAAGATCACCAAGCAAATCCGAAAAAAACTTCATTTTTGGAGTATCTCTCAAAAGGCTATTTTCGCGTAGATTTTGGCCGCTTTTTCGACTTTGGGAATGTTTTTCTATACCTTTTTTTATATATAATATGGACACAATTCCTTCTTATTATCATCATCTTATCATGGATTATCTATCATTATTATCGTTTTATCCTCATCATTATCATCATATCATCATTATCATCATGCATTATCATCATTAGTGCAATTATTATATCATTATTTGCAATAGTTTATCATTATTATTGCAATTTGGAGTTATAGTATATATTTTTGCAATAATATAATAACCACAACAATAATAATAGGTTAAAAAAAAAAAAAACAAAATAACAATAATAAAACATAATACTATTTTATAATAATTATTTAATCATTATCTAATTAGTATCGTTATTACTGTAATTATTACTGTTATAATAATTAATTTTTGCAATTATACTACCAGTACAAATAATAATCATGATAATAATAACAATAATAATACTAATAAACAATATTAATAACCACTAGCATTATAATTATTATACTTATCTTATTATTAGTATTGTTATTATTACAGATATATAGATTTTTTGCAATTATACTAATAATTAAGATAATAGTAATACTAATAATAATTATAAAATAATAATATAATAATAATAATAATAATAATAATAATATTTTAATAATATTCAAATTGTTAGTTCAAAATTCTCTTTATTCTCAACTTTTATCATCATTATTGTATGATTAAATACAAGTCTGGTAATTATTATCATTATTACCCTAATAATTGCCCGAAATCAACAAAGAATCGAAAAAAAAACGTCATTTTGGAGTTATACTCTCAAAAGGCTTATTTCGCTAGATTTTGCGCTTTTTTTCGACTTTTGGGAATGTGTTTTCTTATAACCTTTTTTATATTATATATGGGACACATTCCTCTTATTATCATCATCGTTATCATGATTATCATCATTATTATCGTTTATCATCATCATTATATCATATCATCATTATATCATCATTATCATCATTATGTGCAATTTATTATCATCATTATTGCAATTGTTAGTCATGATTATTGCAATTATTGGAGTTATACTGGTATAGATTGTTGCAATAATACCAATACCACAACAATAATAATAGTAATAACAAATAATAATTAACAATAAGAACGATTTTATAATAATTATTTATATCATTAATCTTATTAGTATCGTTTTATTACTGTAATTATTATGTGATAATAATATATTTTTGCAATTATACTACCAGAACAAATAATATAATAGATAATATAACAATATAATACTCATAACATATTATAACCATCTATCATTATTATTATTATACTTATACTTATTATTATTATTGGTATTATTACAGATATAATAGATTTTTTGGCAATTATAACTAATAATTAAGATAATAGTAATAATAATAATAATAATTAATAATAATAATATAATAATAATCAATAATAATAATAATAATTTAAGAATATTCAAATGTTATCAAAATTCTCTTTATTCTCTTTTATCATCATTATGTTATGATTAATACAATTTCTGGTACATTATTTCATTATACCCTAAGATTGCCGAAATCACCAAAGAAATCGAAAAAACGTCATGTTGGATATAACTCTTCAAAAAAGGCTATATTTCGCTAGTTTGCCGCTCTTTTCGACCTTTTGGGAATGTTTTTTCTATACCTTTTTTTATATTAATATGGACACAATTCCTCTTATTATCAGCATCGTTATCATGATTATCATCATTATTTCGTTATCATCATCATTATCATCATTATCATCATTAATCATCTCATTAATCATCATTATTGCATTATGATCAATCATTATTGCAATTGTTATCATTATTATTGCAATTATTGGAGTTATATATATATGTTTGGCAATAATAACTATAACCACAACAATAATAATAGTATACAATAATAATACATAATAACGATTGTTATAATAATTATTTATATCCTTATCTTAATTAGTATTCGTTTATTACTGTAATTGTTACTGTTCTAAATATTATTTTTTGCAATTATAACTAACCGTACATCGAATAATTAATCATGATAATAATAATATATAATAACTAATACCAATATTATAACCCTAGCATTATTATTATTATACTTATACTTATTATTATATTGTTATTATTACAGATATTAGATTTTTTGGCATTATACTAATAATTAAGGATAATAGTAATAATATAATATATAAATATAATAATAATAATAATAATAACAAAATAATTTAATAATATTCAAATGTTTATCAAATTCTCTTTATTCTCACTTTTATCATCTTATTGTTATGATTAATACAATTCTGGTAATTTATTATCATTATTACCCTAATAATTGCCGAATCACACCAAGAAAATCGAAAACACGTCATTTTGGGATATACCGCAAAAGGCTTTATTTTCGCTAGATTTTGCACGCTTTTCGACTTTTGGAATTGTTTTTCTTATACCTTTTTATATATATATGACACAATTCCTCTTAATTTATCATCATCGTTATCATGATTATCATCATTATTATCGGTATCATCATCATTATCATCATTATCATCATTATCATCAACATTATCTCATTATTGCATTATTATCATCCTTATTGCCATTGTTATCATTATTATTGCAATTATTGGAGTTATAGTATATATTTTTGCAATAATACTAATAACCACACAATAATAATAGGTAATAACAAGAATATAACAATAATAACGATTTTATAATAATTATTTATATTCATGTTATTCTTAATTCGTATCGTTATTACTGTCATTATTACTGTTATAATAATTATTGATTGCAATTATACTACCAGTACAATACTAATAATGATAATAATAACAATAATACTAATACAATATTATAACCACTAGCATTATTTATTATTATACTTATCCTTATTATTATTATTGTTATTATTACATATATATAGATTGTTTTGGCAATTATACTAATATTAAGATAATAAAATAATAATTATAATAATATAATTAATAATATATAATAATATAATATTAATAATAAATACAATTATAAATTAATTATACATAATTTTAATATTATAATTAAAATAATTTAAATTCATTTAATATAAAAATTTATTATATTAAAAATAATTTTAATATTTAAAATTAATTTAATTTTTTAATAATCTAAATATTTCTATTACTTAATTTTATATTTAAATGTTTCCTTTTCTTTTTTTATTATCATATTTTTAATTTTATATATTTAATATTATCATTATATATTATCAATTATAATATCATTATAATTTGAATATTTTACAAGATAATATATTATAATTATTAAATATTAAATATTATATCTATTATATATTTTAAAAATTATATTATACAATATAATAATTATACAAATTAATATATAAATATAATAATAATAATAATATAAATAATAATAATAATAATTTTATAATATAATTTTGTAATTCTCATATTATTATTTTAATTGCGAATACAAATTCGGAATTATAATATTGAATTAATTCAAAAATAAATGCAAAACATTTTATATTTGTTTTTTATTCTCTTTATTTATTTTCTATTTTTATTTATAAAATTTCTATTATTATTAATCTTATCATACTATATCATTATATCATAATTCATTATTATAATCATTATTTATTATATTATTTTTTATTTACATATATATATTTATATATTATAATAATATATATTAAAATATATATTAATAATAAATTAATTAATAAATATTTAAAATATAAAATAATTAATTATTATTATAATTAATTATTACAATTTATTACAATATTATATAATTATTTTTAATTATAAATAAAAAATAATAATGTATAACAATAATAATAAAAAACATTATTAAATATATATATATTATTATTATATTTATTATGTATTATTAATAATAATAATAATAATAATAATATAATAATAATAATAATAATAATAATATTAATATATTCAAATGTTATCAAAATTCTCTTTATTCTCACTTTTATCATCATTATTGTTATGATTAATACAATTCTGGTAATTATTATCATTATTACCCTAATAATTGCCTGAATCACCAAAGAAATCGAAAAAAACGTCATTTTGGAGTATACTCTCACAAGGCTATATTTCGCTAGATTTTTCCGCTTTTTCGACTTTTGGGATGTTTTTCTTATACCTTTTTTATATTATATATGGACACAATTCCTGTTATTATCATCATCATTATCATGATTATCATCATTATTATCGTTATCATCATCATATCATCATTATCATCATTATCATCATCATTATCATCATTATTGCAATTTTCATCATATTGCAAGTTATCATTTTATTGCAATTATTGGAGTTATAGTATATAATTTTGCAATAATACTAATAACCACAACAATAATAATAGTAATAACAATAATAATAACAATAATAACGATTTTATAATAATTATTTATATCATTATCTTAATTAGTATCGTTATTATTGTTATTATTACAGTATAATAGATTTTTGCAATATACTATATAATTAAGATAATATATATAATAAATAATAATAATATAATAATAATAATAATAATAATAAAATAATATATAATAATATTAATAATATAATTATATTTTATAATATTAATGTTATCAAAATTCTTTTATTTCACTTTTATACATTATTGTATGATTAAATACAATCTGGTAATATATTATCATATTACCCTAATAATTGCCGAAATCACAAAAAATCGAAAAAAATAACGTCATTTTGGAGTATACTCTCAATAAGGTATTATTTATCGACTAGAATTTTGCCGCTTTTACGATTTGAATTTATTATTATACCATTTTAATATTATATATGGACACAATTCTGTTATTATCATACATTATCATGATTATTCATTATTATCGTTTATCATCATCATATATCATTATCATCATATATCATACATTTATATCATTATTGCAATTATTATCATCATTATTGCAATGTTATCATTATTATTGCAATTATTGAGTTATATATATTTTTGCATATAATACTAATAACCACCACAATAATTAATAGTAATAACAATAATAATAACAATCTCAACGATTCTATAATAATTATTCCTTATCATATCTAATTAGTATCGTTATTACTGTAATTATTACTGTTATAATAATTATTTTTGCAATATACTACCGTTTTTTTTTTAACCCAAAAAAAAAAAATAATAATAATGATAAATAAATAACAATAATAATACTACTAACAATGTTATAAACACTAGCATTATTCCTATTATAACTTATATATTATTATTATTGGTATATTTCAGATATAATAGATTTTTTGGCAATGGATTACTAATAATTAAATAATCGTAATAATAATAATAATCATAATAATAATAATAATAATAATAATTAATAATAATAATAATAATAATAATAAAGAATCATAAGAATAATAATTTTAATAATATTCAAATGTTATCAAAATTCTCATATTCTCACTTTTATCATTCATTATTGTTATGATTAATACAATTCTAGTAACTATTATCATTATTACCCTAATAATTGCCCGAAAATCACCAAAGAAATCGAAAAAACGTCAGTTTGGAGTATACTCCAAAAGCCTATATTTCGCTAGATTTTCGCCGCTTTTTCGACTTTTGGGAATGTTTTAGTATATTTTTATACTATATACGGGACACATCTCATGGTTATTATCATCATCATTATCATGATCTCACATTATTATCGTTATCATCATCATTATCAGCATTTATCATCATTCTTCATCATTATCATCATTATTGCATTATTCTCATCATATGGCCAATGTTATCAATTATTATTGCAAGTATTGGAGTTATATTAATATATTTTTGCAATAATATAATAACCACAACAATAATAATAGTAATAACAATAATAATAACAATAATAACGCTGTTATAATAATTAATTTATATCATTATCTTAATAGTATCGTTATTACTGTAATTATTACTGTTATAATAATTATTTTTGCAATTATACTACCAGTACAATAATAATAATGATAATAATAAACAATAATAATAATAATAACAAAATTTATATAACCCACTAGGCAGTATCATATTATACTTATACTTATTATTAGTATTGTTATTATTACAGAATATAAAGATTTTTTGGCAACGATACTTAATAATAAGATAATAGTTAAAATAATAATAAGAATAAGAAAATAATAATTAATAAATAATTAATAATAATAACAATAATAATTTTAATAATCATTCAAATGTATATCAAAAATCTATTATTAGCATCTTTTATCATACATATGGTATTATGATTAATACAAATTTGGTAATATTATCAATTATACCGAATATTGCCGAACTCACAAGAAATCGAAAAAAAAACTTCCATTTTGGAGATACTTCATAAGGCATATTTCGCTAGATTTTGCCGCGCTTGTTCGACTTTTGGGAATGTTTTTCTTATACCTGTTTTATATTATATATGACACAATTCCTGTTGATTATTCATCATCATTATACATGCTTATCATCTTATTAGCGTTATCATCATCATTATCATCATTATCATCATCATTATCATCATATTGCAATTATTATCATCATATTGCAATGTATCATGATTATTGCAATTATGGATGTATAGTATATATTTGCAATAATACTAATAACCACAAAATAATAATAGTAATAACAATAATAATAAACCAATAATAACGATTTTATTAATCATTATTTAATCATTATCGTGAAATTAGTATCGTTATTACGTAATTCTTTAATGTTAAATACTTATTTTTGCAATTAATCACTACCAGTAACAAAATAATAATAATGATAATAATAACAATAATAATACTAATAACAATATTATAACACTAGAATTCATTTTCTAACTTATACTTATTATATTATTGTTATTATTAAGACATAATAGATTTTTTGGAGGATGATACTAATAATTAAGAAAATATAATAATAACGAAATAATAATAATAATAATAATAAAAAAATAATAATAATAATAATAATAAAATAATCATAATAAAATAATAATAATAATAAATAATAATTTTAATAAATTCAAAGTTATCAAAATTCTCTGTATTCTTTACTTTATCAGAATTATGTTATGATAATTACAATTGCTGGTAATTATTATCATTATTACCCTTAATAATTGCCGAAATCACAAATAAAATCGGAAAAAACGTCATTTTGGAGTATACTCTCAAAAGGCTAGATTTAGCTAGATTCTGCCCGCTTTTTTCGACTTTGGGGGAATGTTCTTTCTTAGCCCTTTTGTTTTATATTATATATGGACACAATGTCCTGTATTATCATCATCATTATATGATATCCTCATTATTATCGTTATCATCATTATCATCATTTCATCATCATTATCATAATTATTGCAATATTATCATTTATTATTGCAATTGTTATCATTATTATTGCAATTTACTCGGAGTATAGTATATATTTTGCAAGAATACTAATAACCAAACAAAATAATAGTAATAACAATAATTAATAAACAATACTAACGATTTTATAATAATATATATCATTATCTTAATTAGTATCGTTATACTGTAATTACTACGTTATAATAATTATTTGCAATTATACTACCAGTACAAATAATTAATAATGATAGTAATAACAATAATAATACTATATAACAATATATAACCACTAGCCTTATTATTATCTGACTTTACTTATATTATTAGCGTTTATTATTACAGATATAATAGATTTTTTGGCCAATGATCCTAATAATTAAGATAATAGTAAAATAACAATAAAATAATAATTAAGAATAATAATAATAATAATAATACATAATAAAATATAATAATAATAATAATAATAATAATATAATAGTAAAATTTTATAATATTCAAATTGTTATCAACTCTCTTTATTCATCAACTTCTCATTATCATATTGTTAATGATGAATACAATTCTGGTAATTATTATCATTAATACCATAATAATTACCGAAATCACCAAAGAAATCGAAAAAACGTCATTTTGGAGTTATACTCTCAAAAGGGTATCTATTTCGCTAGATTTTGCCGCTTTTTCGGACTTTTGGAATGTTTTTCTATAACCTTTTTTTATATTATATCATGGACACAATTCCTGTATTATCATCATCATTATCATGATCTATCATCTATATTATCGTGTATCATCATCATCATCATCATTACAATCATCACTATCACAGTATTGCAATTATATCATCATTATGGCAATTGTTATAATATTAATGACAATTATTGGAAGTTATAAGTATATATTTTCTGCAAATACTAATAACCACAACAATAATAATAGTATAACAATAATAATAACAATAATAGCGATGGTATAATAATTATAAATCATTATCTTAAGGTAGTCTCGGTTATTACGGTTAATATTAAGCTATAATAATATTTTTGCACTTATACGACCAGTACAAAATAAATAATGATAATAATAAACATAATAATACTAAGACCAATATTTAAACCACTAGCATATATTATTATTATACTTATAATTATTATTATTATATGTTATTATTACAGACTTATAATAGATATTTTTGAATTATACCTAATAATTCCAAATACTAATAATATAAAAAAAATAATAATTTAATATAATATAAAAGTATATTACTAATTTTGTGTTTTAGATTGAATGTTTCTTATACTTTTTCAAATGTTTATCAAATTCATTTCTTTACTCACTTTTATCATCATTATTGTATATATTAATACATTTCTGGTATTATTATCATATTACCCAATAATTCCGAATATCATCATAATTGCAATAAAATCATCATTTTGGAGTATATCTAATGACTTCATTTTGGATTTTGCTTTTTTCGACTATTGGAAACTGTTTTTACTTATACTTTTTAATATATAGGACACAATTCCTCTTATTATCAATTTATATCATTATCATTAATTATCTTTATCTTATATATTTATTATATATCTTCATTAACTACAGTATCATATTATAATGCTAATTATTAATCATCATATATTGCAATTGTTATCATTAACATTAGAATTATTGATTATAGTATATATTTTTGCATATTACTATAACAAAAATAATTATTAGTAATAACTAATAATTAAAAAAACCATAATAAAATAATAATAATTTATAATATAATTATTATAATAATTATTATACTGTAATTAATACGTTAATAATAATTATTTGCAATTATACTACCATTTACAAATAATTAATGATATAATAACAATATATGCTATAAATATTAAACCACTAATTATTATTATTAACTTATACTTATATTATTATTGTTATTATTAAGATATAATAGATTTTTTGGCAATTATATAATTAATGCAGATAATAGTAATAATATAATATAATTAATATATATAATAATAATAATCTAATATAATATAATATAATCAATACTATAATAATTTTAATAATTTCAAATGTTATCAAAATTCTCTTTATTCTCACTTTTATCATCATTAGTTTTTATATTAATACAATTCTGGTAATTATTCTCATTTCTTAACACCTAATATTGCGAAATCACCAAGAAATCGCAAAAACGTCATTTGGAGTATACTCTCAAGCATATTTCGCTAGATTTGCCGCTGTTTCGACTTGTGGGAATGTTTTTCTTATACCTTTTTTTATGTGATATATGGACACAATTCCTCTTAGTATCATCATCGTTATCATGATTGTCATCATTATTATCGTTATCATCATCATTATCACATTATCATCAAATTATCATTCATCATTAATCCTCATTATTGCAATTATTATCATCATTATTGCAATTGTTATCATTTTATTGACATTTTGGAGTTATAGTAATATTTTTTGCAATAATACTAATAACCACAACAATAATAATAGTAATAACAATAATAATAACCATATCACGATTTTTAATAATTATTTATATCATTTATCTTAATATAGTATCGTATTACTGTAATTATTACTGTTATACTAATTATTTTTTGCATTATACTACCAGTACAATATATAATGATACATAATAACAATAATAATACTAATAACATATTATACCACTGGCATATATTATTATACTTATCCTTATTATTTATTATTGTATATTACAGATATAATAGACTTTTTTGGGCAATTATACTATAATTAAGTATAATAGTATGATAATACTAAATATATATATAATAATAATAATAATAATTTTAAAAATTTTCAAATGTTATCAAAATTCTCTTTATTCTCACGTTTATCATCATTATTGTTATGATATACAATCCCTGGTAATTTATTATCATTATTACCCTAATATTGCCGAATCACCAAAGAAATGGCGAAAAAACCTCATTTTTGGGTATACTCTAAAAGGGCTATATTTCGCTAGATTTTGCCGCTTTTTTTCGACGTTTGGGAATGTTTTTTCTATACCTTTTTATATGATCTATTGGGACACAATTCCTGCTTATTATCATCATCGTTTATCATGATTATCATCAGTATTATCGTTTTAGCATCATCATTATCATCATTATCATCATTATCATCATCATTCATCATTATTGGCAATTATTATCACATTATTGCAATTGTTATCCCAAATTTTTAATTTATTGCAATTATGGGAAGTTTAGTATATATTTTTGGCAATAATTACTAATAACCACAACAATAAACTAGTCAGAGACAATAATAAATAACAATAATAACGATTTATAATTATTTTTTTATATCATTATCAATTATTCATTATTATTAATATGTTAATAATTATTTTTGCAATTAACTACCTTAAATAATAATATTATAATTAATATAAATAAATAATTAATATTATAAAATTTTAATTATTATTATAATATATTTTATTATTATTTTATATTACATATAATATTTTTGAATATACTATATAAAAAATTTAAATTTAATCAAATATAATATAATATATATATATATAATATATAAATAATAATATAATAAATATAATAATTAAATATTAAATATTATCAAAATTTATATTCACTTTTATATATAAATTTTTGAAATAATTATTAATATCTTATAAATAATATTATTAATTTTTAATATACCAAGTAAAAATAATAATTTGGATAAATATAATATATTCCAATTTGCCGTTTCCTGATTTTAAGTTTTTCTTATCCTTTTTTATATTTAAAAAAATTCTTTCCTATTATTAATAATATTATCATTAATTATTATATAATTCATATTATCATTCCTATTATCATCATTATCAATTTAATATATTATTATCAATTTATCATATTATTGCATATTATTGATTATTATTATTATTCAATAATACTTATATCATATATAGTAATAACATAATACAATACACATTATAATAATTTTATATCATATCTTAATTGTATCTTATACGTAATTATTGCTGTTATATATTATTTTTGAATTATACTACCATTATAATATAATAATATATATAACTAATATAATATATAATATTATATACTACATTATTATTTATACTTTATACTTATTATTATTATTTATTATTCAGTTAATATTTTATAATTCAATTTTATTAATATAATAATAATAATAATAATATAATAAAATAATATAATAATAATAATAATATAATAATAATAATAAAATAATATTTTTACTAATATTCAAATGTTATCAAAATTCTCCTTTATTTCAACTGTTATCAATCATATTGTTATGATTAATACAATTCTGGTATAATTATTATCATTATTACCTAATAATTGCCGAAATCACCAAAGAAATCCGCAAAAAAAAAGAACGTCATTTTGGAGTATACTCCTCATAAGGCTATATTTCGCTAGATTTTGCCGCCATTTTTCGACTTTTGGGAATGTTTGTCGTATACCTTTTTTATATCATATTATGGACACATTCCTGGTATTATCATCATCCATTATCATGATATCAGAATTATTACGTTATCAGCATCAGTGAGCGATCTAGGATCATCTTTATAATCATCATTATCATCATTAGTGCCCATTATTATTATCATTTATTGCCAATGGTGTATCATTATATTGCAATTATTGGAGCTATAGTATATAACTGTTTGCAATAATACTAATAACCACAACAATAATAATAGTAATAACAATAAATAATAACAAAATAATAACGATTTTATAATTATTATTTATATCATTATCTAGTTAGAATCGTTTTATTACAGGAATTATTACTGATTATAATAATTATTTTGCAATTATATCCAGTACCAAATAAATTATAATGATGATAATAACAATATAATAATACTAATAACAATATTATATCAATAGCATTATTATTATTATACTTATACTTATTATTATTATTGTTATTATTACAGATATAATAGATTTTCTGGCAATAATACGAATAATTAAGATAATAGTAATATAATAATAATAATTAATAATAATAATAATAATAATAATATACAGAATAAATAATAATAATAATAATAATAATAAATAATAATATTTTAACTAATATCAAATGTTATAAAATTCCTCTTTATTCTCACTTTTATCATTCATTATTTGTTATGCATTAATACAATTCTGGTAATTATCTATCATTATTACCCTCAATTATTGCCGAAATCACCAAAGAAATCGAAAAAAACGTCATTTTGGAGGTATTACTCTCAATAAGGCTACTATTTCGCTAATTTGCCGATTTTTGGGACTTTTGGGAAGTTTTTGTCTATACATTTTTATATCTATATATGGACACAATCCTGTTATTATCCTCATCATTATCATGATTATCATCATTATTATCGCTTATCATCATCATTATCATCATTATCATAATCATTATCATATTTTGCAATTTTATCATCATATTGCAATGTGTATCAGTATTATTGCAATTATGGAGTTATAGTATAGATTTTTGCAATAATACTAATAACCCCAACAATTAAATAATAGTAATAACAAATCCACATAAATAACAATAATAAACGATTTGATAATTATATAGTTATATTCAGATCTTAATAGTATCGTTATTACCAGTAATATATATGTATAATAATTAGTTGGCAATTTATACACCAGTACAAACTAATAATAATGATGATAATAACAATTAATGTTAATACTAATAACAATATTATAATCACTGCATTATTATTAGTATCACTTATACTTATATTCTTATTGTTATTATTACAGATATAATAGATTTTTTGGCTAATAAGTACGAGTTTAAAGTAAGATAATAGGGATAATAAGAAGGATAATAATAATATAATAATAATAATAATAATAATAATAATAATAAGTCAATAATAATTATATAATATTTAAGAATATTCAAATGGTATCAAAAATTTCTCTTTATTCTCACGTTTTATCATCAGTACGGGTTAATGAGTAAGCAATTCTGGTTAATTATTACATTATTTACCCTAATTAATTGCCGAAATCACCAAAGAAATCGAAAAAAAAAAAGTCATTTTGGAGTATACTATCAGAAGGCTATATTTTCAGATTTTGCCCCGCTTTTTCGACTTTTGGGAATGTTTTTCTTATCACCTTTTCCTTTTTTATATTATATATGAGACACAATTCCTGCTTATTATCTATCATCTTATCATGATTATCATCATATTATCGATTATCATCATCCATTATCATCATTATCATTAATTATAATCATCATTATCATCATTATTGACAATATTATCAATCATTATTGGCAATTGTTTTCATTATTATTGCAATTATTGGAGTTGTTTAGTATATATTTTTGCAATTAATCATAGATAACCACAAACAATGATAATAGGTAAATAACAATAAAATAACAAATAATAACGATTTGATAATTCAGTATTTATATCCTGATCTTAATTAGTTCGATTTTTTCCAGTAATTATTACTGTTTATAATAATTATTTTTGCAATTGTATACTACCCGCTACAAAATAATAATAATGATGATAAAACAATAATAATACTAATAACAATATTATAATCACTAGCATTATAATGTATTATACTTATACTATTATTATTATTGTTATTATACAGATATTAATAGATTTTTTGGCAATAATATAATAATTTGTAAGATAATAGTAATAATAATAATAATAATAATAATAATAATAATAATAATCAATTTAATAATTAATAATAATAATAATAATAATAATTATAATAATATTCTTAATAATATTCAAATGTTATCAAAATTCTCTTTATTCTCACGTTTATCATCAAATTATTGTTATGATTAATACAATTCGGTAATTATTATCATTATTACCCTAAATTGCCGAAATCACCAAAGAAATCGAAAAAAAAAAAACGTCATTTGGAGTATACTCCATAGGAATATTATTTCGCTAGATTTTGCGCTTTTTCGACTTTTGGGAATGTTTTTCGTATACCTTTTTGCCCCCCTATATTATATATGGACACAATTCTTGTATTTCATCATCATTATCATGTATTATCATCATTATTATCGTTATCATCATCATTATCATCATTTATCATCAGTAGTATCATTCATTATTGCAATTATTCATCATCATTATTGCAATTGTTATCAGTAGTTATTGCAATTATTGCGAGTGGAGAGTATATATTTTGCCCAATAATACTAATAACAAAACAAGAATAATGAGTAATAACAATAATAAATAACAATAATAACGATTTTATAAATAGTAACTATTTATACATTATCTTAATTAGTATCGTTATACAGTACTATTAGTGTTATAATAACTATTTTTGCCAATTATACTTACCAAGTACAAATAATAATAATGATGATAATAACAATAATAATACTTAATAAAACAATATTCTAATCAATATCATTATTATGATTAAACTATACTTATCTATTGATTATGTTAGTATTACAGATATAATAGTTTTTTGGCCTAATAATACTAATAAGTAAGAAATTAGTAATAATAATAAATAATAATAATAATAATAATAAGAATAATAATAATAATAATAATAATAATAAATAATAATAAGAATAATATTTTTATATAACATTCAAATGTTATCAAAATTCTCTTTATTCGACTCTTTATCATCTCCATTGTTATGGATTAATACCAAATTTGGTGATTATTAGCATTATGACCCTAATAATTGCCGAAATCACCAATAGAAATCGAAAAAAAACGCTCATTTTGGAGTATACTCTCATAAGGCTATATTTCGCTAGATTTTGCCGATTTTTCGACTTTTGGGATGTTTTCTGATACCTGTTTTGATATTATATATGGACACAATTCTGGTATGATGTCATCATCATATCCATGATTATCATATTACTATTCGTTATCATCATCATTATCATCTTATTATCATCATCATTATCATCATCATTGCAAATTATTATCATCATTATTGCAATTGTTATCATTATTATGGCATTATTGGTAGTTCATAGTATATATTTTTGCAATTCAATAATACTAATAACCACACACATAATAATAGTAAATAACAATAAAAATAACAATAATAACGACTTTATAATTAGTATTATAGCATCTATCTTCAATAGTATCGTTATAACAGTAATTATTACTGTTTTTATAATAATTATTTTTGCAATTATATACCAGCTACAAATATAATAATGATGATCATAACAATAATAATACTAATAAAAATATTATAATCACTAGAATTATTATTATTTATAAAATTATACTTTATTATGATTATTGTGATTATTACAGATATAATAGAATGTTTTTGGCAATAATACTAATAATTAAGAGAATAG
>NW_023660524.1:0-19141 GCF_015228065.2 Penaeus monodon | reverse complement strand
TTTTAATATTTTTAATATAATATAATTATTAATATATATATATAATATTGATATAATATATATATATAATAAAAATTAAATATATATTTTTTATATTTTATAATATTTATTGATATAACAATATTAAAATATATATATATTATATTATATATTTTATAATAGATAATATATATAAAATATATTATATATATATATATATATATATTTTGGTTTATTAATTTTAAAATATAATTTATATTTATTATAATATTTATTATATATTTATGTTCACCTATCTATTAGTCTTTCTATTGTATATCTATCTTGAGTGTATATCTAATTCTGCCCCACAAAACCATGCGTAGTAAACATTTTAAAACTTTTTGTTTTTTTGTTTGTAGCTGAATTTAAAAATTCTGATGCTTCAAAATGATAAAATTCTTCTCAAAAAATCGTGATAAAGGGAAAAAGAAAGTCAAATCAAGAACGAACAAAAAAGATTTGTTGGGGAAACACAAAAGATAATGAAATAAAAGATATATAAAAAAGAAACATCCGTTTTTTTTTTCTCTTTTTTGATTTCTTCTTCCTTTTGCTTTCCTTTTGATTATGATAAGTAATTATTAGTAAAAAAAAAGACTTAACTCATCAAAAGCACCAATTAAACAATAAAATTATCTCAAATCGTTGGTTGTTAGAGTGGAGGGAGGGGGGGGGGGGGGGGGGGGGGAGGGGGAGGGGGGGGGAGGGGGGAGGGAGGGGGGGGGAGGGAGGGGGGGGGGAAAGGGGGGGGGGGGGAGGGGGGAAGGGGAGGGAGGAGGGGGGGGGGGGAAGGGGGGGGGGGAGGGGGAAGGGGAGGGGGAGAAGGGAGACTCGTGATCTCTGGCGATTTGAAAGACCAAAAAAAACCTCTTTTTCGGGAATTCAAATATAAAAATGGGGCTCTGGCCCTAGAAAAAAAATTTAAAAATCCAAAAAAACCACGCTTCAATTAAGATCAAAGCTTCCTGCAAATGCCCTACTGCGAATGCCGGAGCCCAAAAAATTATCATTTTCTACAACTGTCTTGATGAATTAATCTTTTCATGTAAAAAATGAAGTTATGATTGTTATGGGTGATTTTAAATCCAAAATTGGCTCAAAAGGAGATGGGAAGAAAAAATAATTGGGGGAACTTGTAGATCAGTGAAGGAGAAAAACCGGTATCACAGATCTTGGGTTAAATTACCCGACGACGACATACATGGTTTAACCCAGGTGATGGCCAGAAACCCAAATGACATGTTATAATTAGTTCAAGGTATCGGAAACAAAAAAATCTCCCGAGCATATCCGGGGCGATTCAGATCACAATCCGCGAAAAAAGAATATATTTTTTTCCCTAAAAAATTTTCTGAAGCAAGAATTGCCACAAATTTGGAACCAGACATTACGAAAATCAAGGGTGCGAAAAAAAATTTAAACAAGATTTTTTTAAAAACTACCAAGGCGTTAAAAAAAGTCATTGTATCGTTTCGGTCCCTTCATTGGATATCCACCACAATGCAAAGACAATCACGACGATAGAAAGAAAGCCCAAATAAGTTCCCTAAGCCAAAAAGACCTCCCACGAAAGGCAATTTTTCTAAACAAACACCGTCAATATGAAAACAATCTTTATAAAGGGGTATTAGAAACCCCAAAGAAAGAACTGCAGAGAAAGTGATGATTAAGAATCTCAGTTGTAATCCAAAGAGATAAGAAGATCACTGGTAAACGTCCCTTTCCTCGAAACGTGCATCACAACAGCAGACGGCTGTTCTCCACAACCGAGGATTTGGGGTTTTCCGTTGGGGGGATATGTTTAAAAACCTTTTACATGACCAAGAACCCGATGATTAGTCCCGGAAGCTTCACATCCAATTACCATTTTAAAGTCAATTGCATTGGTCCCCACAGCAAAAGAAAACTGGGGTTTAGAGTATCTCTTTTTGGGGGAATATTAGCAATGAAATTAAATTCTCCCTGCATATCATTGGGCACCTCGTATCACTACGAAACACCATCTCTCGCAGTTTTTTTTTTTTAGAGATATCCTCCATTGTTCCCCCATTTATCGCAAAGACAACTTGGGTTTTTAAGTTTGGGATGTGAGGAGGGAAAAAAAGCATCACAGGACTGAGCGGCAGCTGCCTTAGCCTTCCGACCGCCGTTCATTCCCCTATCAACTGCGTGGCACCCTACCCTTTTTTTTCTGCTGACATCAGGGGAAACAAGTCTTGAATCTCCCTCCCCCCATTGGGGTGTGATGGGTTTAAGCTCTTGATTGTCACCTTACAATAAAATAGTTCATAAGATCCTATCATCTTGACTGCTGCAAGAATACATGAAACCTGTAGTGAAGATCAAAGCTGCTAAGATATACGCCAATGCAGTTTCCCTTTCTGTCCTACGAAAAGCCAACACCTTTTTAGTTTTGAAACATCTGTATATTTGCTCTGATCCAGGGGTACTTAGAAGTGTTTGAAAAAATATTTTCTGACTTCTACTTCGGTCCTCCCTTTCCCTTTTCCGACCAAACCCATTCGCTTGTTTAGTAAAGGGGGAATTTGGGGAGTTTCAACGCCAGAACCTTAGTGAGATTTAAATTTAAATCTACACGATTCTTTATTCTCCTGCCTTGGATCGGGGTTCCCTTTAAAAGGGTTGAAAACAAATTTAATATAGGGACCCGGAGTCCTTTTTATTTCATGTACTCGGTTAATGAAAAAAGTGGTTTTCCCCCTCAGTGTACAGGACTCCAAGGTGATGACCGGGAAGACCCAAAGATTCTAACCTTCTTATAAACCAAAGACACTGGGAGTTGCAGATGAAAAAAACCCAAATTCATAGCCAAGTTTTACTAAAAATAAGCCTCGGTAAAGCGAGAACGTTTATGGTCTGTCCTAAAATAGTTGTAAAAGAACCCGCAAAATACAACGAAATTTTGTAGTTTCTTTTTTAACTGATGTGAGGCCTCTGTAACCCTTTAGGAAAAAAATTAGACCCAATTTCTTCACCCGAAAAAAAATTTAAATGGGTTTCCCCAAAATAGATTGAAAAGGGGGGGAACTTTTTCTTTTTTTTGGGGGAAATAGCCGCTTTCCCTGTAAGCTTCCCCCTAGCAACATGAAAGTCATCCCAAAAATTTACATAGAAGCGTTGGAACACTTTAAAATGTCTTTATAGCAAGGAAAAGGGTCACTTTAAACATGGGGGGACCCCTTTGAGCTGATCTTCCGGGTTTAGAGAAACTTTTTTTCCCCCGATCTTAAATTTCCCTTGCTCCTCTTAAACCAAGTCTACGGTT
This sequence comes from Penaeus monodon, assembly GCF_015228065.2. Lineage (NCBI taxonomy): Eukaryota > Metazoa > Arthropoda > Malacostraca > Decapoda > Penaeidae > Penaeus > Penaeus monodon. The sequence goes on along the minus strand of NW_023660524.1, from coordinate 15,834 downwards.
CTAGTATGCCTTTTTCCAAGTAAATCGTAACCCTTTTAAAGGTCAAAAAAACTGCCAACATGTGACGTCGCTGGCAAAAAAAAATTCTGATAACATTTTCCATCCTCGCTTTTTCCTTTTCTGCGCCATGTCAAACTGAAGTTTCCATTTTCTCTATCAGCTTGCGTGCATCTGTGAGAGATTTTGGTTTGAAATTTCCCCTGGTGGGGAAGTTTTCTTTAGGTTTAGGAAGGGTGTCGTTCCTGTTCCCCCGACGAGGGAAAATTTGGGGCAGTGTTAATCCCCACGGAGATCTCTGCCATGGATTTAGACAAAAAAAAATGTGAGATTTTGCCCTCTATTTTCACAGCAGGTGCTCTTTCCATGATCCTATGCACCTTTTCCCATACCATGCAAGGGGGTCCCAGAGTTCATCGAGGAGACGCTGTCTCCAAACGTCTGTCTACCCCTTTTGCACTTGCCTGGCCTTGGCTGGCCTTTTTGGCCCTTTTTATAAAAGATCAAAATAATTTTATTTAATTCTTCTAGACCTGCCCAAAAGAAATTCAAAAAGCAATCAGATGAAACCCTTGACAGGTCAATATTGGTAATGTCCCCGTTTGAATTTGAAAAGGGTGGTGTAGGGTTATCTGGTCCCTTTTCCCCCCTTTGGGGCCGTGGGGCCCGGAAACCCAACCTCCGGGCCCCTGTTTCGGGACAGAGTAAATTTTCATTTATGTATCTCTTTTGCGCTTTTCCTTTTTACGTCCCCTTTTTAAGAAAAAATGCGCGAAAAAAGTCTTTTGCCAAAATTCACCAAAAGTATAGAAAATTCAAAGTTTTTATGAGGATAAACGAAAATGAATCACAGAAAAAATTAACTTATTTCTTCATAAAAACGTTTGAATAAAATTAAAAATTTTTGAAAAATTTATTACTATCAACGTATTATTTCATCAAGTAATCAAAAAAAGTTGTTTAACTTCACTTCCCTCATTTATTTTTAAAGAGTTATGTACTTTTTCATTTCCATTTTAAAGCCTTCAGTTAATCTATGGAGGGAAAAAACGAAAAAAAAGCCCAAACCAAACCATTATTGTTAAAATTAAATCACAACCCCAAAAGAAAAAAAAACAACCCCCGAAAAAATAACAAAAAAAACACAAATACACAAAAATAAAGGGGCAATCTTGAAAAAAAATAAATAAAATAATACCTCTAATCTGCGAGTCACTGATGATCCAAAAAAAAGCACGTAAAAAAAACAAAAACACAAATAAATATAAAAAACTGAGGACCACGGGGGTCATCGAGGATAGCCAACGTGGGGTTTCGAGCCGTGCCTTTTCGCAACCAAGCAAGGTGGTTGACCTCACTTATTTATGCAAAAAAGGTCGTGCGCAGGATGTTCGCGCATCTAGACTCTTTCCCTTTAAACCCCGGTCTGCCTTTTTAAAATAAATTTTATCTGTGATTCCCTTTTTTTTGGAAATTAAAAGAGGTTCATCGGGAAAAATATAAAAAAATGATAGAAATGGATGAGGAACTCCCAAAAGTAGCCCTTTCCCAAAATCACTATTTTGATTATGTGGGGGAAGGTGATAGATTAAACGGTAAATCGATCAAACCTTTCCACAGCCTTCACCTGCAGTTCTCTGCGGTGGATGCCGGGAAGGGAATATCCTAAAGTATCATCTGCTACTCCCCCATGAGATCCCTAAAAAAGCCCCAAAAGGGGCTTGAATTTGGAATCCTCTCGGGGAAAACAGACGATTTTCCCCGGGTCAAAATTTCTCGAAGCATGCACAAATGGTTTTACATAAAAGTTTATCATATGAACATTCTTCCCTTTTTTGCATAATTCCCTGACAGTTCCATTGGATTAAGGTATCCGTTCTTCAGGTTGAAAAAACTACCTTTTCTGGGGTGTTTGGGAATTAAGGCCGCCCCACCTTTAAGTTTTCCCTTTTCCCAGATTTTGGAGTATCTTTGAATTTTTGTTTACCTGTGGTATTTTCCGGGGGTTTCCCTTTTGGACAGGCTCAGGTTTCTTTGCCTGGGCAAGGAGGATCTAAGCTTTGGTTCAGGAGCTTTCTGTCAGTAGCAGGGGTCCCTGGGGATGTGATGGCAGCGGGGGTTGTCCCGTTGGGGCTTGGGGGAGCTTACTGATGCCCCCAAAAGCCCTTTTAATTGGGGGGGGAAATTTCCCCTCAAACTCCTCACTCCTACTCCATTTCTGGAGGCAGTTTCAGCATTTGAAGGCGAGGTTTAAAGGGTATTCATAGTGTGTGGTTAAGAAATTTGGGGGCAAGGTGGCAGGAAGGGGGCGGACAGAACCCCAGCAAAGGGCTTGCCTGGATGTGCAAAAACACGTCGCTTTTTCCCCTGGGAAACAATTTCCCCTGCCCCTTATTACTAATATTTTTTTCAAATTTGAAAACCTTTTTAATGGTTTAAAAGTTTCCTGGGCTTCTAGCTAGTAACAGCAAAATGGACAGTTTGCCTCCTTGACCTGTTTACCACTTTTTTACACACACTCTCGCTGTCCATTTTCCCTAAAAGGGCAGATTGGCTCCATGCCCTAACCCTGCGGGGAAACCCACAAAGGGGTTGGGCACATATGCTTTCCTTTGAGTGATAAAATCCCAATTTTAAACTGATTCGGAAGGGCTAACTTTTTAAAAAGTTAGGGGAAGTGTGCGACTGTTCCCAAAACCACAACTTTCTTTTTTAAAACTTTTACTGCAACTATATTAAAATTTCTTAGTTCTTTAACATTTCTCCTCAAATCCCCTCATCGGGTCTGGAAAAACAATCCCTTACATGTTTGAGGTTTGTGGGGAAAATAAGACTTTAGCCCAAGGAAGTCACAAACACACAGATCCTCTCGTTTTTTTGACGAAACCTAAACTATCTGGCTACCATTCGCTGGGGGTGATGGAGGATCAAAACTATTTTCTATTATTCAAAAAATAAGACCCATGACTGATACCCCATCAATTCCCTTACGGTATTTATAATAAATTGTTTCATATTTACCAGGTAAGTTTTCCCTTAAGGGACAGAACTTTTCTCCTTCTTACCGGGTTTTTGGGTCCGGGAAACCCTTTACGTTTCCCCTTTCTTTCCTTTGGAAAGGGTGGAACGATACGTAGGGGGCTGTATGATTAAAAGGAGGTTTTAAAAAACGCAACAAATTTGGATTTCCCCCCTGGGCAGCCTGCCCTTTTTACGGAACCCCGGAATACACAAAATAGTCCCTTCAGGGAAAAAACCTACGGGATCTTGATGCCAGATTTAAATACGGGCGCAAATTTGGTGGGCGACGGAGCTGGTTGTCACTGTGAGTGGGGGCGAAAACCCCCCTTTTTAGAGAAGAAGAGGCGCACTGATGTCCTATAAAGAGCGGGGGTCTTGGTATACATTTATTATTTTATTTTTTTTGTTAATCTGTCTTCAGAACTAATTATAGAAGCCCGTCAAAAATTAAATTTTGGAGCACATCTCATAAATATGCCATTTTATAACGCGGGGAAAGTCATGTTTTGGAAAGTGGCTTTAAAGAAAAAGAAAAAATTAAAAACTATTTAAATAGGGTAAAATTTTCTTTTAAATTTAAAACTTCACTTTTTGATTATTATCATTTTAAAGAAAGGGTCTTCATCCTTTAAAACAAATTATCTTTTTTTTGATTTTTTCAACACAATCATTTGATTTGCTACCAAAAAAATAAAAAAAAAACCTTACGTAAAGTACGCACCTTACTATCTGTGCCATTGGACAAACCGGGGTATAAATTGGCGATTCTCCCTTTTTTGGGGATAGCTGCTGCGGCTGAGGCACCCTGCTGGGTGTCTTCTATTTTTTTTGTTGTGTTTTTAAGGCTGTACTGGATGTAAAATTGACAACCTTTGAACAAGGGTTTTTTGGGGGTTAAAAATTTTTTATTAATGGGAGAGTATTTGGCTCGATGGGTTCATTTGGCAAAATGAACAGAGGCTCTGCTTCTTTTATTTTTGGGTTTTTAGGGCTTCCATTTTTTCCCTGAAAAGCGGAGTCTTTCTATACTTTTTTTAAATCATGCCTTTATACTTTCAAAGGGAACTTTTTCAGTTCCCTTTTAGTTCTAAATTTTGCGACTTGACCTTAATCACGCAAAAAAGAAACAGCATTTGATTCTTCAAATCTAACATCCGTTTATGTTCATTTTTTCTTTTCTCAAAAACTCTACTTATTTTGACGACGAATTTTATAAATAAAAACATGGTATCGCGATGGGAATAGTTTAAAAACAGGCACCTCATCTGCGGTGGAAATTTTATACTCATTCCCGTAATTCTCAAAAGGATAAGCCATAATTGTTCCCTTAACCCGTCCCCCCCCATGAAAAAAAGGGACACGTTTAAAGGCGTTTGGCATTGACATTTTTTTTACTATCCGAATACGTTGCGTAATACTATAGTTAAACAAATGCGGGTAGCGGGGTCTTTAGATTCTCCCGATATTTACAATATACTTATAGGGGCTGCCCAAGTTTTACATAGGTAGAACGGTAGAGCTTTTGAAAAAGAAGAAAATAAACGGATTTAATTTGCTTGGGAATCAAAGCGGTTTTTGTTTTTTTACGTGATAAAGATAAACCCGCTTAACTGGAAAAGCGCTAAAAATTTAATTATAAATCAGCAAATTCGTACGAAAGAAAAAATGTTAGAATCTCTATTAATTAGAAAAAAACTAATTTCAACTTTATGCTGGGCAAAGGGGCTTTTGGGGATCTTTTCTTCTGTTATTACAAAGCCTTTCCCGACACTTTGTCCTTGACCCCACTCTAGACCTGTCCATCTTGCTCGCCTGTCTTCTATCACTATATATGCTTGCCAAAAATTTTCTTGTATCCTTTCGGTTTTTTGTCTGAAAGGGGCTCGTGAAATTCGAAAAAGTTACGATTTGTTTATTTTTTTCGTGGCGTTTCCCTATTTACACATTGACTTCTCCCCAAGTTTTCATCTGGCTCACTGGAGAGCTACAAAACCCTTTTCCCTTTTGAAGCTTTTTTGTAGGCTGCTAAAACCCTAATCTTTGGTTTTTCAGACCCGCAACCACCACTCCTAATTTTTATTGACGCCAAGCATCGCCATAAGGACTTAAAATGGGGGTAATTTTGATTCTAAAATTTACTTTTGAGGATCATAAAAAGAGCAAGCTCTTCTCTTTTCCCAGAAGGGAATTTTCTTTTCCCCATTTTTTATATTCATGTTTGCTCATAGGGGAGTCGCTTGAGTCATATCCTCTTTGATTTTTTCCCCCCTACCCCTTTTATGGATTTTTATAATAATAATGATAAAAAAGCGCAGTTTGACGGCGTATACATCGAAAAGCTCAGGGCCTTAGAGAGAAAAAAAAGGTTTTGATCTGATCTGAAACTTCCTAAAAAATATCATGAAACAAGAAAGTTACCAACGAATGGTAAACTCGTATTTTTGCCCTACCGAAGGTTCAAAAACCTTGATGCCACACGTATCGCACCATTAAACTAAATTTGATTTCTTGAAACTTACTGAAAAACTTTCTACAGAGGGTCAAAAAAAACTTCTCCCTTAAAACCCGAGACCCGATTGGGGGTTATGAAGGATAAAGGTCGAGGGTTGCAATCTTCGTTTTTTAAAAATGCTTACCAAAAGAGCCACCCAAAATAGTAAAATATTACCCGGTTTCATTTCTTCAAAAACTTTTTATAAGGTCCTGCATTTGAATTGTTCAAAAAATTTTCCACAAATGTCCGAAAAGATGAAAAAAATTGAACTAATTCAAACACCCACAATTGTCCGCGCCGATGGAACCTAACGGTTCCCCCAGCGAGGGGTCCCCAAGGTTGGTGTGTGTCACCTACTTCTTCGTTTACACTCTGAGTTACCTGGGGGATTGAAGTTTTCTGGGAAAAATCTTTACAATAGTTCAAGTAAACCTCTGTTATGAATGATTTTTCTCTTGCTCACGTCTAAAGACCCCAAAAGCTTTTTGATCGCGGGGAAAAACCCATGGGACTCTTGGCCTCCATGTAAATCGAAAGAAAAAAAAATCATGTGGTTCCAAAATCGGAGTCCCCAATTGTCCATTCAAAAAAGGGGAAAAATAAAAATCAACGTCTCCCCCTTCAATTTTTCGGGATCTCTTCATACCTCAGATGTCCCATGCAAGAAGAAAAACAGACGCGGGTTCAGCTAGCAAAAAATGCATTCTCCTAATCCGGAAATCCAAAACAACTCAAACTCTCAATGAAAGTAAAAATCAGACTGTTTAAAAAACCCTTTTTGTCGAGCTCCTATATGGGGCGGTCCTGGACACTGAAGGGTAATCTCGGCGCAATATAGATCTGCAAATGTGGGTCTGCCGCAGGGGGTTGCGTCCCCTTAACCCCCGATGCAATGGAGATCCCCGATGAGTCTGGCAAAGGGGCGAGCTTCTAGAATTTATCCGCGTTTTCAAATTTCCCGAACTGCAAACCGTAAAACATTAAAAAAAATTTTTCTAACGGGACTTGAAGACAAGCAACTCAAGGTAACCGAGAAAAACATGCCTTTTAAAACAAACCTTTAAAGCCTCGGGGGAAACTGGGGCCCAAAACGTTCGTCAAGCGGTGATGCACAGAAAAAGATAAGATATGTGTTGTGTGTGTGTTGTGTTTGGTTTTGGGGTTTGTGGTGTGTGTGTGTGTGGTGTGGTGTGTGTGCTTTTCAAACAAATTTCGGAACTACAGTTTTTAAAGTCCCTCAAGCCAATACCGAACTGAAGTCCACAAATAATAGTAGAAGTAAAAAAGGTTCAGACGGGGGAGTGACCGCAATGTCAAAAAACGGAGTAATGCATCTTTTTTGAAGACCATTTCCCTCCTTCCGCGGGGGTTGAAAACTCTTTGCAAGTTTTTTTGTACTTTGTTATTTATTTTGGTTCGGTATGCAGAAAGTAAAAAAAAGTGTGCGTATGTATTTACATATATTATACACACAGCACACACACTCACACTACGACACACCCACACACCACACACCACACCACACCACACCACACACACACACACCACACACACACACACAACCACACACCAACACATAGATATATATATATAAGGCCCCGGGGGCCGAGTGTTAGAGCATCGGACTCAGAGACGGCACGACGGCAATCTAGCCGAGGGGTTTGGTCACGGGCGGGGTGTTGTTCCCTTGGCCAAGGAACTTCACCTCGATTTCCCACCTAGCCACTGGGTGGGGCCCGCCAGCTCAATCAATGCGGTCCCAAGCCCCTAAATAGAGGAAAGATTCCTATAAAAAGGAAAAACCGGACTCTCCGTGGAAAGGACTGGGGACCCCACCCGTACTACTCCAAATCATCACAAATAAAACACAATTAATATCATGCTGTGACTACGGCGGGTCAAAAAATACACCGTTAAAAAAAAAAAAGAAAAAAAAAAAAAAAGAAAAGAAAAAAAAGAAAAGAAAAAGAAGAAAAAAAATATGTGGGTGGGTGTGTGTGTGTGTGTGTGGTGGTGGGGGTGTGTGTATCATGTGTGTGTTATTTTTTGTATTTATATCATATCTTTCTATCTATCTATCTATTACATGATAATTTTTGTGTAATAATATTTAAAATATATTATATATTAAAATATTATATATGATAAATTTTTTAAAATAAATTATATATATAAATATATATAATATAATATATTATAATACATAACATATAATACACACAGAACCTCCACCACACACACACACCCTAGTATTTACATGCATATACACACCATATATATACCCCCCAAATATATACACACATAATTTATACATACTGCATGTATATAAATTTATATACTACATATATGATATATATACAGTAAACTGCATATATGTATAATATACATATTAATATATTTGTATATATAGAATTGTTTTTAAATATATGTATTATTGAATTGTATATTTTTTTTTTTTGGGCCCTTCCTGACCCCAAAACCCTTCTCCACTCCCCGGGCCCGGGGACCGGCCCCGATTTGGGTGGCTTGGCCACCCAGTGGGTGGGAGGCAATCGGGGTAAAGTTCCTTGCCCAAGGGAAAAACGCGTGGGCCCGTGCTCGAACCCTCAACTAGATTGCCTCTGACAGTCTTTGGTCCGATGCTCAAACCCACTCGGCTCCCGCGGCCTCTATAAATATATATATATTATATACATAGTTAATAACAAAATTGTATTTTAAAATGATTGAAATTTTTAAAAAAGAAAATTATTATATTAAAAAAAATTTAAAAATAAATTTTTGAAATATAAAAATTATTATATTTTAATTTTTATAAAAAAATTTATTATATTTGTATATATAAATGTATATATATTTGAATATTAATATTAAATAATTAATTAAATTTATATATAAATTCTTTTTTTTTTTTTTTTTTTTTTTTTTTTTTTTTTTTTTTTTTTTTTTTTTTTTTTTTTTTTATAATAACTTTATATATATATTCTATAAAATTATATATAAAATAAAATTTAATATTTTATATATATATATATATATATATATAAAATAAAATTTTTATTATATTATATATATATAAAATATATTATATAAAATTTATAATATATATATATAAACATATTCTTATATATTATACATATTCTAATAATTTATATATATTTATATATATTTTTTTTTTTTTTTTATATAATATATAATTATATATATATATATATATAATTATATTATATAATCCCTTTGCGTTCACGCGCATGGTGGGTGAGCGATGGTGTGGTAGCCTAGTGTTTTAATGTTTGATGTCTTCTCGCTTGCAGCTTCCACCCCGGGTTTACTCATGCGAAAAGGGGAGCAGTTTTTTGCATAAGTCTCCCCGCCAGGTCACAGCCTCTCCTCATCAGACTCTGTTGCCTCCTCGGGGGCCACCCGTGGGGAACGGGGCCCCTTGGGGCCCCCAGGCTAAATTGGGGGTCTGGGACAGCAGGTACGGATTTTTATGGCCCCCCGGCGTGTGGACATGCTCTGGCTTTGTCCCAAAAAAAAAAAAAAACTTTCCCCCCCTAGCCCCCGGGGGTAATGGGGGCTGGGGGGAGGGGGGCCTTGCCAGTCCTCCCCCGAAGCCCCTTGGAAACGTCAAAAAAATCGGGGGGAGGGGTGTTGTCCCCTCCCCCCAAAAAGTGGCGGGCTGTGGGTCCCGCGGGGAGGGAAAAGGGCGGGTGCGGGATTGGGAAACGGGTTTACCGTCCTCCTGGCCCCGGAGGCCCAAACCCCCCTGAGCTTGTGGGGAAAAAGCCCTGGGGAAAACCCCACGGGGGAGGGGCGGTCCCACAGCCTCCCGGGGCCCCCCTTTTTTTGGGGCTTTTTTGGCAGGGGTGGCGGGGTGGCGTGCACCTGAGTGACCACCAGAGGTTAATCTAGGCGTGCTTTCGGGGTAGGCGCTGGAACCCCGGCCCCTTGCGGCAGGATGAGGGGTTTTACCTTTGCTATCGCGGAATTGAAGCACTGGAGTTGAGGGGGCTCAGAGGTGAAAAAGACCGGGTGGCGGCACATCAGTGTGGGGGGTTACCCACGCTGGTCGGGCCCAGCAGGGTCTATCTTCAGGTTACTACCCTCTCCATCGATTTCACCCAGGTGTTGAGGTGCCTGGTTTTGAGCGTTTAGGGCATTGAGACTAAAGCATGTTTTTGGGCTCTTTCTTTTATTGCTGTATCCCTCCTACCGGTATATAAAATCGGTGTGAAAGGGCTTCTACCCAAACTCCATCGGGCAAAGACCCCCCGGCGAGATACTCGCTTGTTCTGGGCGATTTTCAATGCGGTATCCGCGTGACCGAGCTGGCACGAGATGTCTGTGGGCCCCCGGCTCGGGAGCTACCCAGCATGAGAATACCCTCCTTCTCCGGGACTTTGCTAGATCCCAAAAATAGGACTCTGGCCCCCTGGTCCCAGCGTCCAACCCCATCGCGGATTTGGTACGCGTAGGGGGAACGTGGCCAAGGAATCACCACATTTTTTACACGAAATGGAGGATCCCCCAAAACTGGGTTTACCGAGTGAAATTCTGTGGCCCGCCCATAGGCTTTTTGGGGCTACCCTGGGGGTCCCTTCAAATTCCCCCTCCCTCCATGGCCACCCAAAGGTGTTTCATTTGGGCAAAAAGGAGAGGAGTGTCCCCCGGTTGGGGTTCGCCATGGCATCTCTGACCGATTCACGAACCAAGCACTAGGGCCCCATTGCTCTGTGGGGTCCTTAAAGCGCATAACACCAACACTCGGGAGTCCTTGGCGTACCCCCAAGGACAAGGCAGAATTCCATCTCCCTGGAGACATTAGAGGCCCAGAAGCGCGTCGCAAGGCCGGCTGAGGGGAATCAAGTCTTGCGTCTTTCCATGGTGCGAGGGCTCGGAACTCTGAAAGGGAAAAGGGAACATTCACGGGAATCTTGCTGAGGAGGTCAAAGGCCATTTCTTGGTAAATGCCCTTTCGCCCTGCCCCAAAGCCCTGAAAACTGAACCCAAAGCCCCCTACAGATGACTGCTGTCCGATCAGGGGATGAGGGCTCTAGATCATTTGGGTTTGTGAACGTTGGCTGAGTTTTTTGAACATTGTCCGAATAGATAAAATAGATAAAATAAAACAGTTAGCTTGGGGGCAAAAAGATGTCGCAGGCCCGTGCCAGACCCCCATCACGAGGAAACCCCCCTGCCCTAACAGAGGTTTGGCTGGCGTTTCCCAAAATGGGGTGGGGAAAACTGCAGGTATTTTTATCCCTGCGAATTGCTAAAGGCTGGGGGTTAACTATGGGTCGGGGCCTGCATACATCCTGACGCCATTTGGGGAGTCTGGTACCATTCCCCCCGACTGCTGAGGGGCGGGGTCTCCTCTCTGGAAGGGGGAAAGGGGGTCGTGGGATTGTACAACTCCGTGGCATTACATGCTCAGCAAACAGGGAAGGTTTTCGCCCAATTTTTGAAACGGATCCGCAACCACCTACTGAGGCATCAGAGACCGAGCGTCTGGGTTACTCCTGGCAAGTCCCCAAAAGACCCATACTAGCGCTTCGGTAATTGTGGAACGCCGCGAGTTTGGGCATGGGTTTTTTCCAGCCCACAAACGACCCCAAACAGCGTTTTGACTCGTGCATCGGGAAATTGCTATGGGGGAAACCTGAGGCCCGGGGGAAATTTCCAACAGATTATTGGCTAATAGCAAGCCCTATACTGGGCGAAAAATGCTGTAAAAGTTTCTGGGGGGTATGTCGAACTTCTTCCCCGTTAATTCAGGGGTGAGGCAAGGGTGTGTCCTTGACTAAACTTTTCAACCTTGTATGGGCTGGATAATGGGCAAGCTACTAGCCAAATCGTATGGGCATCATTTGGGAATATCAAGGTCCAGACCCTTTACTTTGCCCCGATGTTGCACCTATCTGAGTCCTTGGGGTCTTTGTGGCGGCTCTTTATGCATTTAGCAAAAGAAACGAAACCCCTATTCTAGAGGTCTCCTGGACCGGACTGTGGGGGCCTGTTAGGGAACCCTTCAGTCGATTCATGCTTGCGGCGAGGACTTGAATTCGAAAGTTTTTCATACCCTTTGGGACGTGTCCTATCTCTGGGTTTTCAACCAGGAAACATAGAGGATTGGTCTGGCAACAGGACCATGAATCGATCAAAAAACGTTTGGAGAGGTTTGGGACCTATCAGAAAGGCCAAACTAGTGTCTTCAAAGGCCGATCTGCCAGTTTTGCTCATGGAACAAAAATGGCGCTATCCAGGTTTAGAGTCTCGCCTTGATGCCTTTTTTAAAGTCCCCTTTGCCAGATCATTGGGGCAGTGCAGGACCACTGTCCAACTGGGGGTTACACCGTGAAAATGGATGGACCTGTTTCTTTCATAACCGGGTCGCCAAAAATCAGGCTATATGGCCACCAGCCGCTTCCCTATGCGACCCCCCCATCAGATTGTCTCTCTCAGATAAACCCCGGGGGAGGAGCCTGTGGGACGAGCTAGGGATCATGGCTTGGGCAGCCGACGGACCCGTCACGAGGAAAATTTAAGTGGGGCCTGTCCTGCCTGAAAACTCGCCCCGAGGGATCCCCCGTGGGTGGAAACAAAGGGTGGATGCGGCCTGCGTCCCCTGTGGCGTTAGCCCTTTAGATGATGATGATTATATATATTAAAATATATATATATATAATATTATATATTATAAAATAATATTTTTTATATATGACACACAACCCCACCACAAACACCACACACACCCACCAAAACCACCCCACACACAATAAATAATATATATATATATATATATATATAAAATTTAATATATATATTATAATTTTTCATACGTAGAGTGTTGTTGACTCGAAAAAATAACGCGGGTCGAAACCCCCGAGCTCAGATTGCCGTCGTCCGTTTAGTCTGATGCTTAACCATCGGCCCCCGCGGCCTTAACAATATATGTATTTATTGTATATGTATTGTATATGTAATGTATATGTATATGTAATTATTGTAATTATATGTAATGTATTGTAATGTATAGTATAGTATATGTATATGTATATGTAATGTAATGTAAAAATTAAATATAAAATATTATTAAATATATATATATTTTAATTATATTAATATATATATATATATATAGATATATATATATATATTTTGTGGTGGGTGTGTGTGTGTTGGGGTTTTTTGGTATATATTATATTTAAAATTTTTTTAAAAAATATAATTATATTAATTTTAAAAAAAATTTTAAAATATATATTTTATTATTTTATTTATATATATATTATATATATATAATATATATATATAATATATATATATATTTTTAATATATAAATATATATATTTACATCATACGGTGTTGTTTGACTCGAAATGTAATCCCAAGTACATGAATAACACCCCCGCGGAGGATTACAAAAAGAAGTTTGGGGGAAATACCTCTTTTTTCAAATTATATGTTTGTTTATTATAAGGTTGGTAGGTAACAATTACGAAAGAAAAGGGTAATCAAAACAAACCATTAAAAGAATAAACTTAATGAAGATATTAACAAATAACATTTATTACTTTTAATCTCTCTCCCCTTTTCCCCTCTCTCTCCTCCTCTCTCTTTCTCCTCTCTCCTCTTTTCTCTCCTTCCCTCTTTTCTCCTCTCTCTCTCTCTCTTTCTTCCCTTCTCTCTTGCTCCTCTCTTTTCCCTTTCCCTGTCCTCCCTCTCTGTTGTCTTTTCTCCCCCTTATCTGCTTCCCTTTATCTTTTGTTTTTCTCAAAATTACTTTGATTGAAAGGGTACTGAGGGGAAAAACAAGGGGTAAAGGGAGGAGACCCCCAAAGCTAAAACACGAATTGCTAAATCCAAACTGACCTTTCGGGGAAACGAGGTTACCACATTCTCCCTTTGAATTTTACTTTTGACATTCTAAATCAGTTCCCTGTGAGTATTTTATATCCCTTCGAGAGAGCTTAGGTCATGAGAGGTCGCAAAATGGTTTGGTCATGAGGGGCAGTTTTGTCGGCTCGCATCAATGGGAAGGGGGTTCCAAGGGGGGGAAAAAATTCCCGAGCGGGAGGGGTTTGTTTTTTTTAAAAGACGTTGGTTGTTGGGGTTTAAAAAAATAAATTTATTTTAGTAAAATTTTTTTTTTTTATATAAAAATTTTAAAAATTAAAATATTTTAAAATATATTTTTAAAATAAAATATATATATGAAAATATAAATATGTATATTTTTATATTTTAAAAAATATAATTATATATAAAATTAATATATTATAATTTATATTTATATATTATTAAATTATATTATAAATCATATTATATATATATATATTTATATATATAAAATATATTTTATATTAATATTTTATATCTATTATATATAAACCTATATATATATATAATATATTATTTTTATATAATATATTTATATATATATTAAATAATATATATATATATATATATATATTTTAAAATAAAATATCTTTTAATTTTAAAATTATAATTGTGGTGTGTGTGGTTGTGTGTGTGTGTGTGTGTGTGTTGTGTGTGTGGTGTGAGTGTTTTATTATACACACACACCACACACTTCACACACATCACCCTATCTTCTTCCTCATATTATATATATATATATATATTAATAATATATTATATAAAATTAAAATATATAATAGATTGATAGTATTAATAGAAAAAAAAAGGAGAGGGAAGGGCGGGGAAAATTTACTCGCTGACCCAGAAAATACGGACACCCATACGCAATTTTTAAAAAACTTTCTCTCCTCCTCATCATCATCTTCTATCTATCTTCTTTTTCTCCCTCTCTCTTCCCTCCCCCCCTCTCTCCCACCCCCTTTCCTCCTCCGTGCTTTTCCTTTTTTTTTTCCACCCACACCATTTCACTACCACCCGCCGGGAAGTTATTTTGTAAACCACCTTCCATTTTACCCCCCGCGCCAGAAAGCCTAACGAGGCGTCATATCACTCACTGCTGGAAAGTTTTGCCTGTCGTGTTTTTCCCAATTCCGGGGTCAGATCTCTCTCCGCGCGAAGCTGTCAGCAAACGATGATATATGGTAAAGCTTTTTACCGTCAAAATCGTTTTCCCTTTCGTTGATCTTTTATTATTGTTTTTTACTGGGTTTTATTCTATTGTTTTTATTTGTGTTTTGTTGCTTTTTTGTTTGTCATTATCATTGTTATCATCACTCATCATCTCATCATCAGCATCACAATCATCTCATCATCTCATCATCATCATCATCATCATATCATCATCATCATCATCACCATTATCGTTAAATTATGATTGACATTATTATCATTACCTTTTTATTATTATTTTTTTGATTATCCATTATCATTATTGATTATTATTATTTTTATCTTTTGTTATTATTATTTTTATTTTTATTTTATTATTATTATTATATTATATCATAATTTTTTTTTACTATTTTTATTACTATTATTATTCTATTTTATTACTATTATTTTATTATTTTATTATTAAAATTATTTTTATTTTTTTATTATTAGATTATTTTACTTTACTATTATTATTTTAAATTTTTATTACTATTACATTTTTAGGTTATTTTCTTGTTATTATCATTTTCATCATTACCTTATTTTTGTTGTTTCTGCTGTTTTTATTGTTCTTTCATTATTTTTACATAATGATAAGATGATAATAAGGGGGAAAAAGACAATAATATAATAAAATAATAATAATAATAATAAAAAATAATAATAATAAAAAAAATAATAAAAATAAAATAATAAAAATAATAATAAAAATAAATTATCACTTCATTATTATTTTTATTATGATTATTATTTTTTATTTATTATTTTTGGTTTTTTTATTTTATTTTATTATTTTTATTATATTATCATCATTATTATTTTCTCATTCTCATTATCATCCTCCCATTTTCATTATTTTATCATCATCCTCTTTCATCTTATCATTTCATCATCCCTTTAAAACATTATTATCACATCATCATTATCATCATTATTATTATCAATCCCCATTTCAATTTTTATTATCCTCTCCTCGTTATCATATTTTTATCATCATCCCATTATCATTATTTTATAATCCTCATTACCATATTATTATTATTATCCTCATTATCATCGTTATTTTAATATCCCCATTTCATCATCCTCATTTCATCTTTTATCATCCTCATCCTCATTTCTCATTATTATTATCCTCATCCTCATTACATCATCATCATTTTCATCATTATTATTTATCATTTTTAATTTCCCTCAAAATTTTTAATCTCCCAAAAAAACC
>NW_023660523.1:10000-19141 GCF_015228065.2 Penaeus monodon | reverse complement strand
TAAAATTTATATTTTTAAAAAATAATATTTTTTATTTTTTTTGTTTTTATGTGTGTGTGGTTTGTGTTGTGTGTGTGGGGGTGTTGTGTGGTGTGTGTGTGTGTGTTTTTGTTCTGTGTATGTATATATGTTATATATATAATATTATAAAAATTATATATATTTTAAAAATATACATGTGTGTTTATATAATATTTATTATGTATATATATTGTATTTAATTATATTAATATATATTATATAATATTATATATATTATGTTTTTATATATATATATGTTTATTTTTAAAATTTATATTATATATATATATATATTTATATAATTTTTATATATTTTACGACATATATATATATGTGTGTGTGTATATATGTGTGTGTGTGTGTGTTGGGGGGTGTGTGTGTGGGGTGTGGGGGTGTGGGTGTGTATGTATATATGATGTATTTTGTACAAATTAAATAATATATATATATAATTTATATAATATACACATATTTTATATATATGATTATTATGTATATATGAATAGAAAAATATATTTTAATATATATTATATTATATAATATATATTTTATATATATATATAATATATATATAAATATGTCTGGATATTCCGTAAATAAATGGAAATGTCTGACTAAAACCGACTGTAGATATCATAAATTGAAATCAGTGTTATGAAAGGGATTTTCTTATACTACTCAAGAAAAAAAGTATGGACGTTTTTAATTCTAATGTAACTGTTGACTTAAAAATAAGAATATAAAAACTGGTCTGCTGTACACGGCTGTAATTTTTTTAAATGTGATGAAGCACCGTGTAAAATTTGTCAAATTTCAAAGCCATTTCTTCGTGGGACCGGGGGCCTGGGACCGATGGTAACATCGTGAAAGCGTTTTTCCGACGCAAAATTTTGTTGTTTTTGCATGTAAGTGCAATCTTTTTTGGTTTATTTGTGTGCATTGAATTTTTTTCTTTGCATTTGTTTTGCTTTTTTGTGGGTCTGTATATCCAAAATTGTGTGTACCAAGCCTACACGCGACACCACACAAAAAGGGGCCTATTGATATTGCAAGTGAAACCTTTGCCCTTTACACGTCTCATCTTACGTAAGTGAAAAGTAAAATAAACTAAAACCACTCCTTGTTTTTAAAACAATTGAGAACAATTTTAATTGTTCCTTTTCATTTCATATTTTGGGACACTTTGAAAGCTTATTTTAAAATTTTTCTTGATATAAAAAAAAAAAAAAACAAAACCATTTTTTCCTTTTCGAAATTTTTTTTCTCATTCCCCCTCATCTGCTAATCCTTCCCCTTCCTCTTTCATTTCTCTCCTATTTCTTTTTTCCTCTCTCTTCTGTGTGTGTTGTGTTGTGTGTGTGGTGTGTTGGTAGTTCATTTTCTCGCTTTCTTTTTTTTTTCTTTCTCTTTTGCTTTTTCCTTCCTCTCGCCCCCTCTCTCCCTCTTCTTTTTCTGTGGCACTGCTCTGCCCTCAGAAGGGGGACCACCTCGGGGAGGCCATTGGAAAAACGTTTTTTCAACCTTGGGAAAAAGACCTCGAAAAACAACGACTTTTTCATGCCAAGTCCAGTGAGAGTCCCCCCGTCATTAAATACAAAAGTGTGCTGCCCTTGCTGAAACGGGGCTCCCCTGGGGGAAAAACCCCTGCAAACCAGAGCGATAATTGAAAACTTCTCGCCCCTGGGCGGGGCCCGAACCGCGTCCCCTCGGGCTAAACCCTAGCCCTACCCGCCGGGGGCCCCACAGCAGTAACCTCCAGCGACGTTGGGCCTTCCCCCTTCCGGGCCGGGGCGCGAACCCCCGCCCCTCGGATGAAAGGCCCGACTGTTACCACTGTCTACCCGGAGGCTTAATAGACACGGCCGGGCCCCCCTATGGCATAGCCCGGGCGATAAGGATAATCCGATATGCAAGTTGGGCCCCCCCGGGCTGATAAGGAGCAACATAGCGCTGAAAAGAAGGCCCTTTTCCCCTCTCCTCCCCCCTCCCCCCTGTGGTGAATCGGCCCTTTAAATTTGGACGATTCAGGGGAAAAGGGGGAGGATCGGTTCCGGGCAAGGGTGGCGGACGGAGCGCAGCGGGTGGACCCGAGCAACCCCCAAGAGAGTCACCTGATCCCTCGATCGTGTGGCTGTTCGGGATTTTAAAAGAGATAAACCCCCCCCGGGCCCCATAAATCTCGGCCTGGGCTCTTCCGCGTTACCGGAGGGTGACGCGCCCCCTATTTTTTGATGCCACGATCTATTGTTGAATAGCTTCGTGCCCTCCTAGCCTATCTTTCCTGTACAAATTTTGGGCATTAGGAAAAACTGTGCACACCTTCTGGTGAATTAAACCCCATTTCGGGCGCGTGCTGGGACGGGGGAAACCTTTACCTCCCGCGGGGGAGGGTGTGTCGGGGGGGGCCTTAAAAGGGCCCTGCCTTACGGTGTGCATAGATTTGTCATTTCTTTTGCTGGGATGGTCTGCAGACCATCTGATGACTGCATCTTTTTTTTTTCGAATAGGGCGATAGACGGGTAGAGCCCCCTTGTCGGGCCTTCACCCAGGTTCTGTCTAATAGCAGCTCTACACAGACTTAAGTTCCCGTCCTGTGATAGGAAGAACCGGGATAAAAGCAGTTTTTCTCCTCACTGTGATGAAATAGCCCGGGGTTTGGCTATTTCAGAGGGATGAAGGAACTTAGGGGAACAGGACGGGTCCCCTTACTCTACTGAGGTGAAACTTTGGGTGTTTCAAGAAAAAGGGATTCACGTTAAACCCACTTCCCATAAAACTGCCTAAAAAAAAAGTCGTCCTCCCCTCACTGGATAAAAACAGTTTTGGGGTTTTTGGGTTTTCAGAGGACAAGGGAGCTTACTGGAAACGGTACAGGACCCCCCTTCTCCCCTGAGGTGAAAAAAGAAAAGGGGGGTTTTCACCTCAAAAACCGTCCTGCCAAGGAACCTCCTGGAAAAATGTCAATTTCTCTCCTCCTGGGTGAAAAAAGTTTTGGGGCCGGCTTTTTTCAGAGGGGAAGGAACTGACGGGAAAGGCGCAGGACCCCCCTCTTTTCTAAATGGGTGAAACAACCTTTGGGGCTTTTTCGAAAAGGGGGATTACTTTAAAAAAGGGGTACAGGCCTCTCTGAGGATGGGGGGAATGCGGGGGAAAAAGAAAAAAAAGCCCCCCTTCCTCACGAGGGGGAGCAGAAGTTTCCCTCAATGTGTCCTGTAGGTGCAAGGACACCCCTCTGGGGATCTCCCAGGGGTTGTCACCTACCCACGTGTTTCCGTGGTGGCATCCTTTGAGGGGGAGAGGGGCCTGAAGGTTTGGGGGAACCCCGTGCCGAGAAACCCTGCGGCTAGAAACCGCCTCTTTGGTCCCTATTCTGGAAGACGGGCCGCCTGATCCCGGCCGGGTCAGGTCAATCGGCTGGTCCCCTTCGGGAGGCTAGGGTAAGCAGTCAGTGCCTTTGGTTTACCCAACCGTCCGTGCGTCCAGTGCAGACGGCAATTTGGGTGCGATACCCCCTCATCACCCCTGTTGCTGTTAGACATCTTTATTTTAGGGTATTTTTGGTAGCGGAAAATTGCTTTAAAAGTAAATGCTGATGCATTTTCTTCTCTTTCTCTATTTATTAAAAAAAAAAAAAAAAAAAAAAAAAAATATATATATATATACATATAATTATATATTATATATATATAAATATTATATATATATTATTATATTATAAATATTATATTAATATTATCCTTTTGGACAGATCTTACCAAAAAAAATTGTTATTTTTACGAAATCTAATCAAAATGTCCATGTTATATTATATATATTTTATATAAAATTTTATTATATAATTTTTATAATTATTTATATTATTATTTATATTTATATATTATATAATATATATATTATATTTATTTAACGCCCAATAATATATGTTTTTAACATTTTTTTTTTTTCTTGGGGACAGAAACATACAAAAAAGTGAATAATTATCTTAAATGTGTTTTAAAATGATAACAAAGATCATGTGAAGGGAAAATATTTAAACGTAGAATCATTCTATACAATTACTGACTGTTTTTTGGGGTGAATTATATATCCCAATCAAAAAAAAAAATCAAAAGAAAATTATTTATCACTATCCAACCAAGGTTCTTTTTTCGAAGGTTAAAATTCAACATTGCTGGAATTTAGTTTTTCCTTATCCCAAAATAATTCCCCAAAATGCATTTTCCAAAGGTCCAAAAATGTACTTTTAAATTTCATTTTTTCCTTATCCCTAACCAAACCTAAACTTTTCCTACCAAAACTAACCTTAGCTACAAAAGTAACAATTCTTTTTAAAACCTTATGATCCTACTTTATCTAACCCTTTCCCGTTTTTAGCCTAACCCAACGTCCTAACCCAAAAGTTCCGAAACACCCTATTTTAACCTAACCAAACCAACCTATACCAAACCCAAAAATTTAACGTTTGCCCCTAAAATATTTCAAACCCCTTTCTAAACATCTTACGCCCTAACCAAACCCCGTTTCAACCAAAAATGAAACCCTAAACAAACCTAACCCATATCTAACCAAAGAAAAACCTAACTCACCCAAACCATCTAAATAACCTTTAAACTAATAACGATTTCCCCCTTTCTACCTTTCCTAATTTTACGATTCTAATCTAAACGAATCTAAACTACCCCAACCCATACCTAACTTAAATTTAACCTGGCCTAATCAACCTAAACCTCCCCAAAAACCTAACCCAAATCTAAACATACCAAACCAAACCTAAACTTTTATCTAACCTAAACCTAACCTTTTAAACCAAACCTACCTGCCAAATTTTTAAACCCCTAAACTAATCTTTCGAATTTTATAACCTAACCTGAACCTAATCAAAACCTATAATGTAAATGAAAACCTACCAACCCCTTATGTTAAAACCCTAACCTAAAAATTCGACTTAACCAAAGCCATTCAAAAACTAAACTAACTAACCTAACCCGCCCAACTTAAATTAAACGTTACCTAACGAAACCCTAAACGTATTTTAAACAAACCTGACCCTTCCTAGCCAAACCATATCCAACTTGACCAAACCCCTAACCTAATCAAAATAAAAAACCCCAAACCCTACCTTTTCAACACAACCTAACTTAACCTAAGCTACCTCCCAAATGAAAACCTACCAAAAAAACCTAACCTATTTAAACCTA
The DNA here is from genome assembly GCF_015228065.2 of Penaeus monodon. NCBI lineage: Eukaryota > Metazoa > Arthropoda > Malacostraca > Decapoda > Penaeidae > Penaeus > Penaeus monodon. Next base: position 13,922 of record NW_023660523.1, on the reverse strand, counting down.
ACCTAACCAAATCTAACGTAGACCTAACCTAACCAAACCCAAAACCAACTAAGCTAATAAAATCTACCTAGCCCTACCACACCTTTTTAAATAAAAAATCAAACCTAACCAAACCAAAATAACGATTTAACATTTTAAAACCATTTTAACATAAATAACTTTTTAAACCCAAACATAAACAACGTTTCTAGCCTAAACTACCTTAGTCAAATTTTAACGAAACAAAATTCCCAAACCCAATAAACTAAACCCAGCTTATCCTTATCTTACCTAACCTAACAAAAAAAAAGCAGAGAGGGATAGCAAGACGAGAGGGGGGGAGGAAAGAGCAAGAGAGAGTGAGAGAGAGGGCAAAAAAGGGGCAAACGAATGTCTAAGATGAAGAGAGAGAGGGGAGAGAGAAAAGGCAAAGGGGGAAAAGAGAGAGCAGGGGGTAGAGGTTTGAGGGAAAATAGAGAGAAAATAAAAGGACAGAGAGAAAAAAGGAGAGGAAAAGAAAGGAATATATATATATATAATAAATATATATTATATTTATTTTATATATATTATATAAATAAAATTTAGATAACGATTTGATGATGATAAACAGATAATAAAGTATAATAAAGGATTGTTTTTTCCATATTAAAAAAAGGTAAAAGAAAAAAAATTCCCAAAAATCTAAAAAACGGCAAAATCTAGCGAAATATAGCCTTTTGAGATATCCCAAAAAAGACGTTTTTTTTGATTTTTTTGATGATTTTGGCAATTTTTAGGGGAAAATGATAATAAATTACAGAATTTTAATCATGACAAAATGATGAAAAAATGGAATAAAGAGAATTTTGAGCATTTTATATTTTAATATTCATTTTTTTATTTCATGTTATTATTATTTTTAAACATTAATTATTTTTATTTATTATTATTTTTTATTATTATTATTATTATTATTATATTATTATTATCATTTTATAATAAAAAAAATTTTTTATTATTACTTTATTATTAGTTTTTTACAAAAAAAAAAACATAACTTAAAAAACAACTAATAAAAATAAGTATAATATTAATAGTCGTTAAATGTTATTAATATTTTTAAAATTTTTATTTTATCATTACTATTTTTTTACTGGTGAAATTTTTTTTATTTTTGGTTGCCATATTGTTTTTCTGGCTTGTCATATTGCCTTCAGGGTACCACATTTTCATTTTCTTGTTAATTTTTATTTTTGGTTGCAATATTGTCATTCTGGTATTTATTCTGTCTTCTGGTTGCCAATTGATGTATTTTTCCTTTTGGGCCTGCATGAAAAAACCTTGTATTAGAGAGTCATGTTTAATTTCTGATTTTGTTTGAATTTTGATCTTCGATTTATTTTTACATATGACTAATCATTAAAATGAATAATTTTGAAATTGTAATTCTATTGTTTTTTTTAAATTGAATGTAATTTTGGGCGATTGATGATACCAATTTCTTCCTAAAAAAATATCCTTTTATTTATCATTACGGTTAATGTCTAATCTCCTTTAGCAGATGATTTGATCCCGGGCCCGGGGGCCCAATTACCCTTTAAACCCCACAAAAAGGAAGGATAAAGGGTAACAATAAAAATATATTTTTTTATCATTTATTTTTTTTTACTATATTTTTTTAATAAAATTTTTTATTTTTTTTTTGTTATTCATTCATAACTTTATATATTCTTATTATTGTATTTTTTTTATTTACTATCAATTTCATATTTATTCCCTTATTTATTTAATTTTATCATTTTTTTTGTGTTGTATTTTTTTTTTTGGAAATTTGTTTTTTTTTTTCTTTGATACATTTTATTCATCATTTATTCAATATCTTTTTACTGAATTTTTTCCTTTTTTCTCTGTTTCTTTTTTTTTACACCGTAGAAATTTTTTCATTATATATTTCTAGTTTTTTTTGAATCAATTCCAAAATTTTGATTTTTTTTCGCTTCCCCTTCCCACTTTTTGTTTTAAACTTTTTTTATGTTCTCAAATTCTTCATTCTTATTTTTTCCTTTTTTCGTAAATTTTTAATTTTTTTCGTTTTCATGTTTGTTTTTTTTCTTACAAATTTAAAAATATATAATAATAAATAAAATTTTATAAAATATTATATATTAATTATTTTTCCCTTTCCTTGTTCTTATTATTCAACTTATTTTTTTCTTTTTCTTATTTTATTTTTTTTTTTTTTTTTCTTTTATTTTCCATTTTTTTTCGAGCTTTTTCCCCTTTTTTGTTTTCTTCTTTGTCTCATTTTCCCCTTTTTGCTTCTCTTTTTTGGATCGCTTCTTCCCCCTTTCGTCTTCTTTTTTTCTTTGCCCCCATTTTCCCTTTTGCTCGTCTTATTGGGATGCTTCTTCCCTTTTTCTGTTTTTTCTTCCGAGTCTCCGGCTACGCCTTCGAGTAGCGTCGTCGTTCCAGCCAATGGGAAAACTCCCGCGGATGACCAATGGGGGGCCTCCTTCCTCGTCGAGCCTTACTTCCCCCCCCTCCTTGGGAATCCATTGGTCGACCCCTATGTGAGGGCGGGGCTTGGGGCCTGTTGGAGGTGTGGTGAGGGAAAGAGGGGCCGAGGGGGCGGAGCCTCGTGCGTTGGGGGGGTAGCCGAGAGAGGTGGGCGGGGCAAGCACCATACACTCACCACATACACACACATTAATGAAAAAATATAAATATATTACATAACATATACTAGGTATGTTATGTATATTAAAAATAATACCCATTCATCATTTTAGATATAAAAAATACAAACAACATACCTCACATATTATATAGATAGATAGATTCGTAAAAATAGATAGGGAGATATTTATTCATAATATTATTTGTTATATGTACAGTGGTGTATAATGCATGTATTATACTAATACACCACCAATATTTATAATAATATAATATATATTTTAAAATATTATATATATATCCATTTATTTATTTGTTATTTTTTTTGCATGTTTTCTGTGTGCATAAAATGATATTGTATAATTTTTATGTCCATTGGTAATTGGGGATCTACCTACCTTCCACCACACTTCTTCTACTTATTACGTATCTACCTATTGTTATTACTACCTACCTACTACTACCTACGTATCTGTCTATCTATCAACCTCCCTCTTTTTCTATAAACCTTTCACCGGGCCCTCTTCTATTTGGGTTCTACCCGCCCCGTATCTTGGTTAGGGGTTTAAATTTTGTTAGGTTTCTGCGTTTTGTTTATATTATGTTAGGATGATTTGAATAGGTTAAATTTGGTTTTGTTACTTTCGTTTTCGTATAGTTAGGTTAGGTTAGGTTAGTTTTATATAGTTAGGGAGGTTGGGGCCCTTTTTTGGTTTTTGCTTTTGGGGGATAGATTAGTTTTTTTTTGTTAGCATAGGTTTCGTTGGTTTTGGATCTTTTAAATTAAATTTACATTGTTAGTTAGGTTGATTTGGGTTTGGCTAGGTTAGGTTTTGTTATCTTTGGTTTATTTGATTAGAATATTTAGCTATTTTGTCCTGTTATGTTATGTGGATTAGGTTTTAATGATTAGGGTTTTTTTATGTTAGTTCCGTTATATTATGTTAGGTTAGGGTTTTGGTTATTTTTTTAATTAATTTTTTAGATTTAAAAAGGTTTTGTTCGTTTTTTTTTTTTTGTTAGATTAGGTTTCGTTATTTTTTTGCTAATTAGGTTGTATGGATTGGTTTGGGTTTAGTTAATTTTTGGGTATAGTAGGTTTTGGGTTTGGTTAGGTTAGTTTAAGTTTTAAAATGGGTTTTGGTTTAGTTTTCCCCTTAGATAAGCTTAAGTTAAATTTGATTTTGGTTTTTGTTGGGTATATAGATTGTTTTCCTAGAATATTTTACCTTTACTTCATAGTTTGGTTATTTTGGCTAGTTTTTTGGTTTGTTTAGTTTTGGTG
>NW_023660523.1:2500-5000 GCF_015228065.2 Penaeus monodon | reverse complement strand
GCTAGTAGTTGCCCATTATCCGTCCATAAGGTTTGAAAAGTTTTGGTTTGCAAGGACACACCCTTGCCTCACCCCGAAAAAAAGGGGAAGAAGTCATCTCCCCCCACCACACTTTACAGACTTCAACCCAGTATAGAGGCTTCTATCGGGCCCCAATAATCGTTCGGAATTCCCCCTGACCCTTCGGGATCTCCCAAAGCGTTTCCCCCGATGCCGATAAAATGACTTTTGGGTCAATGAGGTTTTGCAAGCAACCCAGAAAAAAACTCACGACGCTTTCCACAATTACTCGAAGCACTAGAAAAGGTCTACCAGATGCTCGGTCTCGTCCTCAGTAGGGGTTGCGGATCCTTTTCAGATTTTGTAAAGCGAGAACCTTGCCTGGTATGCTGAACGTGTAAGCCACGGTGGGTTGCACAGTCCAAAAAGACCCCCCTTTCCCCTTCCCAGAGAGGGTTTGACCACCCCTTCAGCAGGTCAGGGGAATGGTACAGATGCCAGATGGCAGTCGGACGTAGCAGGCCCGAGCCATAGGTTCACCCCCAGCTTTAGCAGTTCGCAGGGATAACTAGCCTGCAGCTTCCCATTTCAGCTGGAAATCCCAGCCAAACCCTTGTTAGGGAGGGGTTCCTTGCGAGGGGGGTTGGCACAGGCACTGGGACATCGCTTGACCAAGCAACGTTGGGGGTCTACCTGCTACAACTTTTAAAAATACTCACCCCAACTTTCCGGCCCCAAAAAGATCTGAGAGACCCGTCCCTCCGCTGATTTAAAAGCAGTATCTGTGAGGGAGGGCTTAGAGTTAGTTTTTTCAGGGCTTTGGGAGGCAGGGCGAAAGGGCATTTTCCAAGAGAGGCCTTCGCCCTCCCAGCAAAATTTTTGATGAATTTTTCCTTTTTCCATTTCAGCAGTGTCCGAAACCCTACGCACCCTGGAAGACGCAAGACCTAATTCCCTTAGTGAGCCTTTCGACATGCCATGGCCCCTTAAAGCTCCCGGGGATGGAGTTGTCTGCCTCGGGCGAAGCCAATGGACTCCTGAGCGCTTTTTGAGTGTTACCGCTTGAAAAAATCCCACAGAGCAATGGGTCCGTAGGTTTCGAGTTCGTGAAACGGTCAGAGCCCCCGGTGAACCCACGGGCACATCCTCCTCCTTAGTCGTCCAATGAAACACCCCCTTCCCCAGCGTTTTCCCAATTATTCGTGAGTTTCCATGGGTTTTTTGGGGGGAGGAGGACTGGCAAGGCTGTAGTGGCACGACGCCCCACCAAATGGACGCTTTCTTTTGGACCCCCATGCCCGGGGGTTTCTTTTGAAGAGCGAACGAGCGGCAGCGAGTGAACTCCGAACGACCGATTGGGGATCTTCAAGACCGGGGGGAAATTCCGCCCACCTTCACGGACTTTTGGTAAGCAGGGGGAGAGAGAAGCAGATTCTGGAGGGGGGGTTGACAGCACCTTTGGGTTCCCACCGCGGCCCCTGTACCTCCGAAAGCAGGTTTTGTACCGTTGACCCGTATGTGCTCGCAAGTCCGACCCCCGCATTCCGGGACTCCCCTGACAACCGAATGTAGTATAGGTTAGTTTTTCCCTCGCGTAGGTTAGCTATTAGGTAAGTTTTTGGGCCGAGTTCGAGGGTTGCCCCCTTTCATGTGTATTGGGTGTTTTCGTGTCGTGTTTTTCCCTCATGTTTTAAGTTTTAAAGGTTTTTTTTACCCGTTTTATGTGTTTTTCTGTTTTACCCTTCAATGTTTTTTTTGTTTTACTGTTTATGGTTTTTTGTTTTCGTTTCATGTGTTTTTCTTTTTACCCTTATGTGTTTTACTTTTATTATGTGCCACGTGCTTTGTTTCCGTTTTCGTGCCACGTGTTTTCCCTTTTGTTTTTTGTTGCGTAAATAAGAAAAAACGACGGGGGTTGCATGATCCTAATATGATAAAACTCCCGAGAGACGGGCACCCGATCCCCGAGTCAAAAACATTTAGCTCGTGGTGGGGCGGGAATTTTTTGATACTTAAAACCCCTTTAAAATAGTCCCAAAATGATTTGCTTCTGAGTAGGGGGGCACTACAAGGCCCACCTCCCCCCTACCCCCCCATTACCCCAGGGTGGCTAGGGGCAGGATGGACGGAGCCAGAGGTTCCCCACCCGGGGGCCATAGCTCCGTACCTTGGGCCTCCTATGCTCCGAGATCCCCCCCAGAATTTGCCTGGGACCGCAAATGCCCATTACTATGGGTGGCCACGAGGAGGCATACAGAAGGTTTTTGAGGGGGGGCTTGACCGGCAGGGGAGACCATGAAAACTGCTACCTTTTTTCGCATTTAGTAGCCCGGCAGCAACACTTAAACTATCTAGGCTACCACACCCCGTTCACATCACCCTGCGCATGAAGCACCACCCCCATATATATATATATATATTATTATTAAAAATATATAATATATATAATAATTTTTAATATATAATAAATAAATAGATATAACTATAATACTATTTAATA
>NW_023660522.1:0-15000 GCF_015228065.2 Penaeus monodon | reverse complement strand
GGGGGGGAGTTGGGTGCTGCTCCGGAAGACCTCGTGTGTGCTCTTGTACCTGATAAATTTTTGTGTTCCCCTGTTATAATCTGTACGTGCAGTGTGATATGCTGGTTTTCCCCCCCTGTTTGTGCCTATAAAAAAGTGCAGGGGTAAAAACTTGGAAAAAAAAAGGAAAGACTGTCATTTTGTTTTTTTATTTGTGCCCTCCTCCCCACTTGGCGTTTCCTCTCCTGGTGTTCTGGGAACGCTTGGGCTCGGTGCCTCTTGGAGCTTCAGTGTTCACGACCCTGTGGAAAACCCCCCCCTTTTGCCTACCCTCCTTTGTGTGGGCTGAGAGAGAGGCCCGGCGGCGAACAAATGGGTCAGGAGGGGATTTTTGATATTTGATCGTGAAGGGCGCGATTTTATAGTCGTCCAAAAGAGGGCGGCAGCTTTGAGAAGAGGGGGGCTATGATGAGGCGGGCCCAGAGTGAGGTGAACCGACCAGATGGCCTGATCACTGCCTGCGGCCCGGGTATGAGGGAGGAAATGGGCGGGGCCAAAAGAGGGCACAGAGGGCACACACGGGCGCACCTCTCGTCGAGAGCAGGAAAGGAAGGGGCAGGGGAAATTCTGCCTACTTGTTGGGTGCACAGAGAAATCTTGCATCGTGAAGGGAAATCAGCAGTACCGCAAGGCCGCACAGCGTGAAGGGGAAAATGATGGAGGAGTGCAGACTCTGAAGGGAGGTTCAGGCCTGAGGGAGGAATAAAAAGGCGAAAAGGGGGCTCATGAGGTAGGAACGTTGCAAGCAGAAAAGGGCAGACGAGGTTTTGGCAACAGATGCCAAGTGTCAGGTTTACTGGGGTCTCCCTGGGGTCCGTGGCAGGAAAAACCCCCGGGCCTCGCAGCGTCGTTCGGAGCCATGGTCGTGCAGAAGGCGGGGGACCCATGGGAAAACCGCCCCCTTGTGTAAGGGGGCGGCAAACTCGGACCCGGTCAACCCCCCTCGTTGCCCCCCTCACCCCCTTCCCCCCCCCCGGGCGTGTTTTTCACGGACGTGTTCTCCACCCTGCAGCCTTGGGCCTCCAACTTTCTGTGAGACTAGCCAGTGAGTACGACGGGAAGGGGGCCCCGGGAGGCAGGCATAGGGCCCCCAATTTTGAAATGCTGGCTTTCCCCGGGGCTGGACCCCGGGAAAAGAGAGGCCCTGCAGCGGTAACAGGCAAAGGGGCCCCCGCGGTGGAAGTGCTGGGGCATCTGCCGCCTCCCAACATGCCTCTTACACCAGCGTGACAGAGGCTTTAAAAACCCCCTTTTTGGGCACCCCACCGGGGGGTATATCGGGGGGGTTTGAGAAGGACTCGTGAGCGTGGCAAAGACACGCCCAGCTGGCGCAGGATTGGAGGCGCTGGTAAGGAGGTGTACCCTGGGGTGCGGAAGAGTGATTTGGTCCTGGCTCGCGTTTTCTTGTTGATGCTTTGCAGGACAGCAGCTGCAAATCTCGTCAAGCAGGCAACCCTGGGGGATTGCAGGTAGGCTGGCGAGGGCCGGGGGTTTCGGGGCCTTCCTAAAGGGCAACGAGTGGCCTAGGGCCAGCTGCTCAGCCCCCCGGCCTGCGGGGCCAAAAGGGTTTAAAAGTGGAGAAGGTGTTTGAGGAAGGGGTGAGTCCGAGCATTTTCAAGGCTTGTGTTGGGGCTGCGGAGAGGGGGGCACAGACTAGCAGTGTCAAAGGGGGCGGAGAACACGTCCTCTAAAACCGGAAGATTGATGCCCCAGCAGTACGAAGGACTGTGGCAGGTAGGCCCCCATCCGAGTGCATGTCCAAGGCTAAGGAAGGGGTACGGGGGAAAAAACTCTGGAGAAGGGGGCCCGAAAACCCCCCCGTCCTCACCCCCGGGGCCCCGTTTGGGGTAATTTGCCGTGAAACACGAGCAGGGGGAGGGCCAATAGAGGGGAACCCTGCAGGGACACTGGGGCTGAAAAGGGGCCCTAGTCGGCCTGATATGTTGGCCCTATGCGACTTCCAGACCACCACAGAGACTGTGGGTGTCACGGGGCATTGTGTGCAGCTCAAGGGGCCAGTGGAGGCTGTTTGGCGGGGCAGCAGGGTGCAGGGGCTGCCGGTGTATGTGGCCGATCTGGCCCGACACGTTTGTGGGCCTTGACTCCCTGATGTAGAGTAAGGCGTGTGCGACCTTGGATGGAACTGGTGAGGGTGCACGGTGAAGGTGCCCTTGTTTCCCAGGGGTTGGCTTGCAGAGGTAGTTACAGCTGAGCGAATGCACCTTCCCCCCGGAAGGTCTAGAATTCGTGTCGATGTCAAAGGATGCGTGGAGTAGAGGGCCCGTGGACCCCAAACCAAAAAAATTGCAGCTGGCTGATGGCGTAGTGGTTGGGGGGGCCCTTGTTGACCGGGGGAGGGTTATTTACAGTTTTGGTAGCAATTCCCCCGAAAGGCCCAGAAGGGGCCAGCGGGTTGCAAAGTGGGCACTTGTGAGGAAGGGGGGCGTCAAAAAGAGTCGTCGGGGGCGAGGGTTTTGGTTGGTGTGGGGCCGTTCCCTGACTTCCTCGAGGACTTGAAAAAGGAGCCCGCTAACCTGACGGAACCAGACAGAGAAGAGCGCCCCACCCCTGTCTCAGTATGCAGAGTGTTTACAGGGGTGACTTGGACCTGGGCCGCACAGGATTGGTGAAGCCCACTTAACACGGAAGTATTTTGCCCATAAAGACCCCCCCCCCCCCCCCCCGACGTATTGCCCCAAACCCGGGGAAAGAGATTGCAGCGCACTGCCCAGTAAGCTGGCGGCACAGGGGTATTGAACGGTAGACAGTCCATGGTCATCAGCGGTAGTCCTGGTGAAGAAAAAAGGACGGCACACAAAACTTCTGGGGGGACTACTGGGGGCTGAATGCAGACTATCAAGGCTCATACCCATTTCCCCAGAATGTGACACACTCGATGCATTGGTGGGGGCAGGTGGTTCTCCACACTCGACCGAAGTGGGGATCACCAGGTGGGGAATGGCGGAAGGGACAAGCCAAAGGGGCTGCTTTCCCTTTGGGCAAAGGGGTGGGCAATTCAAAATCGCCCTTTTGGGCTTGCAAAAGCCCTGGGTTTCGAGCGTTGAGGAGAGGGTATTGGGTGGCCGCAGTGGAAAACGGCACTTGCTAATTTATGACGTCTCGTCTTCGGAGCACCTTCGAGGAGGAGCTGGAGCGGCTAGAGGAAGATACAGTGGTTGAGGAAAGGCCAAACCCCAAAATCAGCCCCAAGAAATCTCGATGTTCCAGCATGAGTGCCATTTCTGGGCATAGTCGTCAAGATTGTGCGCACCGCCCCCCAAAGGGGCGGGGGGTGGAGAAGTGGCCAGTTCCCCCCCAAGGGCGGAAATCAGATACCTGGGCCTGTGCACATACTACCGCCGCTTTGACAGGACTTCGCCAGTGTAGCGGCTCCCCTCCACCGACTTACCGAAAAGGGGGGAGTGCTTTTCCCGTGGGCGAGCGTGTCAGTCTGATTTTTAAACCCGAGGGGGCCCCTATAGAAGCACGGGCTTGCCCCATCCGGACCCCAAGTCCCAAAAAAAACCTTTTTGGGCACTGACGCTAGTGCGGAAAGGGTCGGGCAGTTTTTGTCACAGATAAAGGAAGAAGGAGTGGTCGGGCCTACTACGTCCAATTCAGAGGGCCCGAACGAACTATTTTGTGACAAGGAAAGAGTGCTGGCGGTGGTAAGAGTCTCGAGCACTTTTTACCCCTACCTCTACGGGGGCCCAGTTCACCATCCGGACGACCATGCTGCCCTACAGTGGTTGAAATCGCTGTAGGTAGCAGGGGTCAGCGGCAAGGTGGTTAGGGCGCCTTTAACAGTACAACTACCCCCAAACGGCACCGCCCGGGTCTGTCCATTGAAAGCTGACAGCCGAGTCGACGCCCGTTGAGGGCTAGTTTTCCACACTTGCCAGAAGGGCTCGATCCTGTGTGCCTCCCTCGCAGGTGCTGGAAAAAGTGCCACTAAAGGGGGATGAGTGGCGTAAGTCCCGTGAGGGGGCCTGACCCTTTCTCCCCTGTCCGGTGGCTTGAGGCTCTCAGTGGACGCTCGTTTGGGGGCCGTGGTGCGGAGAGCCCCACCACAAGTGTCGGGGGACCAGGGAAACATTTCGAGTGATTCAAACGGTTTTTTAGGAAACGCGGGTCAGTTGAGTGAAGTGGACGTACACGGGGAGTTGTAGTACCCCGAGCCATGCGTGCTGAGTTGCTGAGGAAATTTCATGTGGGGTTACCATGGCCACTTGGGCGAGAAAAAGACCCGAGCCCTCTCGTCAAAGCTTTTACGGGTGGGCATAGAAGTGACGTGCTAGTGGTGTAACAGTGAGTGTGCAGTGCAAAGAAGGGCCCGCTGAAAGAAAAACCTGCCCCTTTTTCAGGTGTACTGTGTGGGAGCACCCCCTGGAAAGGGTGGCAAAGACTTGCTGGTCCGTGGGCCCCCAGCACAAGGAAAAGATACATCTGTGTGGGAAAGGACTATTTTTCAAAATGGCCTGAGGCATACACTACCCAACCACGAGGCCGAGACGTGGCTGGCGTGTTAGGAATTAATTTTATTACCCGTTTTTGGGGTGCCTTTTTAACTGCACTCTGATCAAAGGCCCTGAGTTTGAGTCACAAGTTTGTGAGTGTTGCAAGCTGTTTTGGGGTCGCAAACACGGCGACACCCTTCCCCTCCACGTCCCCATGGTTGGGGGACGGTTTAACCATACCCTTTCTCAACAGTAGCCAAAAATTGCAGGGGAAAATCAGGAAAACTGGGACGTCAAGCTGCCCGCCATGCTCATGGCCTACCCGGGCTGCTGTTTCATGAGGTAACAGGCTTCACACCTGCCCGACTCATTTGGGCCATGAGCTCAGGCTACCAGTGGGTTTGGCCACGGGGGCCACCCGACGTGAATTTCCAACTGTCACACCAGCATGCATGGCATGCGGGGAAAACCCGGGGGAGGTGCACCCACGAGTGCTGGAAGCTCAAAGGGAGCCGGCATGCCATGAAAGGGGACCTAGACCGGGGCAGGGGGGAAATGAGGTACAACTAGGTGACAGAGTGGGCTGCAAAAACCCGCCCGGAGCGAGGCTCTGCCGAAGCTTTGAGCCCCTAGGGGGGCCATACACGTGGGAGCGGGCCCTCTCTGATGTCACCTATCGAATTCGCAGAGGTCGAAAACGACCCTCTGTTGTCCCCGTGGACCGCTGTGGCTTACCAGGGCCCGGAAATACTCCGGGCCATGGGGAAAAAGAAGATGAAGTTTGCCCCCCGTAGCGGCGTGAGGACGTGGCAGACGCGACCGAGATGAGGACGAGCATTTGGACGGTGAGGGGGATGCAGCAGAGTCAAAGGGACCATGAGCCAGGTCTTGGGGGCAGGGATACCCCCTGGGGCCACTGCCCAAACTACCGCCGCCCCCACCCCTCCAGAGAGACCCCAGGAGAGCGAAAAAAGCCCCGTGGATGAAAGAGTTTTGTGTTTTCTGAGGGGCTAATTTACGGAAATTTTTTGTAGTTTGTTTCAGGGTTTTGATATGACAGAGCAAGGGTCGTCTGCTTATAGGGGGGGGTGTGCTACGCCGTGGGCTTTGTCTTGTGGAAAACATTGTTAACATGAAGGGACCTGGGGGAAAAAATGACGCAATGGCTGTGAGCGGGGAGCGGAGGGACAAAAGGGAGACGGAGTTGGGGGCTGCTCCCTTTAAGACCCCCTGTGTGCTCTTGTGACCGAAAATTTGTGTTGCCCTGCTTAAGCGTATCGTGCAGGTGATTGGTTTCCCCGTGCCCATAGAAAAAAGGGCCCGGGGAAAAACTTGGTGTAAATAAAGGAAAGACGGTCATTTTGTGTTTTTTTCGGCCCTGCCTCCCCCCTTGGCCCCTTTCCCCTCGGGTGTTCTTGGAGTGTTTAGTGTTTCACGACCCTGTGGATAACACGCCGTCTGCCTAGCCTGCCTTGGGGTTGGTGGCTGAGAGACGAGGCGGTCAGCGTAACAATAATAATATAATAATGATAACCCCTGATAATATAATATAATATAAAACAATGATAATAAAAAATTTTTATTATTATTATTATTTTATTTCATTTTTATTATTACTATTTTTATAGTAAAAATATAAAAATAAGTGAAAATAAAGTATTTGATACTAATGATGATGTGATATAATAATGATAATAATAATGATAATAATAAAATAATAAAAATTTAAAAATTGTGTAATAACCGAAATAATAATAATGATAGTAAGGTAAATATAATAATGAAATTATATTCATAATAAAACAACAAAAGCAATAAAAAAAAAAATAATAATTTAAAAAATAATAATAATAAAATAATAATAATGATAATAATAATAATAATGCTGGAAATAATGTAAATGATACTAGTGATAATAATAGAAAAACTCATTATAATAGTAACAAAGATAATGATAATAATAATGATAATAATGACAATAATAATAAATAATAATAAATAAAATAATACAATAAACAATAATAGTAATAAATGACAATAATAATAATAATAATTGTAATAATGGTATAAAAACAACAATGATAATAATAACAAGAAGAATAAGAATAATTGCCTTGTGATAACCATAACGATGGTTATATTAGCGATAATGATCATTACTTTGAGAATAATGATGAAACTGATAATAATGACAGAGAAAAAAATGATGATGATAATGATATTATATATAATATCACAATAATTATAATAACTATGTTGATATAAAAAAAAATATTAACGATAATGATAATTACATCGAGAACAATGATAATACTGAGAATAAAGACAGGAAAAAAATATTTTAATGCTAATAATAACCAGAACTACTGCACCAATGTCGGTGATAACAATAAAAATTATGGTAATAATAACAATAACAATGATAATAATAATAGAAGTAGTAGAAATGGTAGCAGCAGCAGCAGCAGCAGCAGTAATAGAAGTAGTAGTAGTAGTAGTAATGATGAAAATGAAAATGAAAATGAAAATAATAATGTAAACGTTGCTAATAAAGATGATAATGATGATGAAAAGTCCCAAGAAATTTTCAAGAAATGACAAACATAAGAGTGCACAAGGATGGGAAACCACTAGACCGCATCCGCATAATATGGAAAGGAGAGCAACCACCTCCCAGTACATACCACTTCTTTGGAAAATACATGCCCGCCAGCCACGTGCGGCCGTGAAGGGCAAGGCACACTGTGCAGCATGTGGTGTACAACAAGGCATGTCCTCGCAGTGCTGCAGTAGGAGAGAGTGCTGCAGATGCACCAATCTTTGTCCCATCATGCTTCAGGTTTGGGATGACAGGTGTGACTGCCTGGCACTGGGGGTGCACGGCCCTCCTTGCCCTTTCCTCTCCTCCTCTACCCCCTGTGGTACCAACACCGACCGCGAGTGACCAGCGCGGCCCTCCCAACCCAACCCGCGACCAGCCAGTGGACATCGAGCAGCTGAAGAAGAAGGACCTCTCCTCTCCTCTCCTCCCCTCTCTCCCTGCGGTGAATCGGTCCTTACTTGGACGATTCAGAGAGAAGGGAGGATCGGTTCCGGCAAGGGTGGAGCCGAGCAACGCCAAGAGGGTCACCATGACCTCTCGGTCGTGTGGCTTTTGCATGGGCGTATTAAAGAGATGTACCGCGCCCGGTCCCATGCAATTTCGGCCTCGGCTCTTCCGCGTTACCGGACGGTGACGCGCCCCCCATTGTTTGATGCCACGATGCTATGTGCTTGCATGTAGCTTCGTGCCCTCCTAGCCTACTCTTTCCTATCGAATTTCGGCTTTTGGTTAACTCTGTGCACACCTTTGGGTGAACTGGACCCCATCTTCGGGCGCGTGCTCAGACGTGGGCAGACCTTTACCTCCCGCAGGGGAGGGTGTGTCTGGGGGAAGAGAAGAAGAAGAGGGATTCACCTTAAAAAAAAAACAAAAAACGTCCTGTCATAGGAACCACCTGGAAAAATGTTAGTTTCTCTCCCTCACTGTGATGAAACAGTCTGTGGCCGGCTGTTCAGAGGGATGAAGGAGCTGACAGGAACAGGTGCAGGACCCCCCCTTTTCCTCACTGAGGTGAAACAACCTTGGGCGTTTCAGAAAAGAGAGGGATTCACTTTGAAAAAAGGGTACAGGTCCTCTCTGAGGAATGAAGAGGAACTGCCTGGAAAAAGTGAAAAAAGCTCCTTCCTCACTGAGGGAGGAGCAGAAGTGTTCCCATCATGAGTCCTGTAGGTGGAAGGACATCCCCTCTGGGATACTCCCAGAGGTTGACACCTACCCACGTGTTTGCCGTGCGTGGATCCTTGTGAGCTGGGAGAGGGGAAAGTCCTGGAGGTTGAGCGTGACGTGCCGAGTACGCCCTGCGGCTAGCAACACGCCTCTTGGCAAGACAGGCGGCCTGACCGGGCCCGGTCAGGTCAATTCGGCTGGTCTCCCTCGGGAGGCTAGGGTGAAGCAGTCATGCTGCCGTTGGTACCCACACGTCCGTGCGTTCCAGTACAAATGGCTAATTGCTGCGTATATCCACTCATCACCCCTGTTGCTGTTTAACATGGGTTCAAACACTCAGCTTCCCCTTGTTGGACTCCGTGGTGGGTGGGGGCGTGAGTGGATGAAGCACTCCCAAGTACATGGAATATCAAACCAAAATCCCCAAGACAGATGATATGTGATGACCCGTGAAAGGGCCCCAGACCACGGCAGCCACCCTGAAGCCTTACGTGCCTCCTGGTGGCAAAAGAAAACCCCGAGCACAGGATGACACTGTCATGCCTGCTGCCAAGACGGTGGACAAGACAGAAAAAGCATGTAAAAACATGTCTGTCCATCAGATCGTCCAACAGATGGACTCTCGTGCTGGCCCCTCCAGGCCAGCACCCAGACCAGGAAGGCCTCTGAGACCCCTCAGACGACCCCACTGGCTGAATCAGGAGCCCCAGCTGAACCAGCCGAAACAGCTGGTGCCCCACGAGGGGGGACCGAAACGTCCGAGGCCGGGGGACCGACTCTGATGGCGAGTCTGGACCCCAAAAGCATCTCCCGCAATTTAAGGTCCCCGTAAAAACCGAAGGCTTCGACAATGCCTACCAAATGGTCAGGGCATTGGAGAGCCAGCACAAAATCCGGCTGTCGACCCGGGGTTTGCGCGAGATCAGGCATGATCATCATGCCCAAAGATCAGGCCACCCTTTGTTTCCTGCAGGAAACAAAGGAGCTAAAAGATGGGAGGAAAGTGAGCCTCTCGCCACTGAATCCCGAGGAAAAGAGGGTCAAGATGGTGCTACTTGGCTTCTCAGTCTCATACGATGTGGAGGTGATAGCATCACACCCACAGGTTGTGGAGGTTTTCCCGATTGTCGAAGGGGAAGACTCCAACCAGGCAAGTCCTGGTGACCATGAAAGGTAGCCCAAGCTCTACCCTTGATCTGGGTAACGGGGGAAACCTATCACTTACGTACTATGTGCCTGAACCACTGCGGTGTTTCAAGTGCCAGAAGTCAGACACCACCAGGCTAACTGCAAGCCAAGCCAAAATGTGGTGTCTGTAGCAAGGCAACACAACACCGAGGTGTGCATCAAGTCATATAAAGAAGATAAGAAGGACACAACAGCCAAATGTCTAACTGTGCCAAGAGGCACCACGCCTGGAGCCTGGCTTGCTCTGTCAGGAAAGAGCGGCCCTCAAACGGCAAGAGGTTGCTAAGAAGCGACCAGACTTTGTTCCTGCCCCCCAGGCACCTACGTCTGGGGAGGAACAAAAGCGAAAAGGCTTCCCGACCTCCTAAGAGGAAGGAAGCTGCCCCCAGCCGAAAACGGAGATCTCCGACAAACAGGATTTTCCCCCAAGTAAAACAAGTGCAGAGGAACCACAGGAAAAAAGGGTTTCCCAACAGCACCACATGGTCCTCCCCAGATCCAGAAGACAGTTCTTCGATGAGGGGGACATGTCGATCCTGATCACTGCTGTAGTCACAGCAGTGGCAACATCCTTGTCCAGGCCCAAAGGGAAAGAGACGGATAAGGCAGTCGAGATCGCCATGACGACATTAAAAAGACTGTCACAAGCGTAAAGGGAAGGAAGGTGGAGAGGGCCAAATCGCCCAATCCTCTCCCGCACCCCAGGTCGAGATTCCCCTCCCACTTCAACCCCAGGCTTGCCCTCACAGGCGACCCTAGCCGGCTGATTCAGTGCCACAAGCCGAATCAAAAACAAGCTGACCCTGCCCAGGCAAGGCCAGCCAATGCCCCAGAAACAGCAGGGCCAGAGAAAAAGCCAAACACGTCAAGTCAGAGCTACCAAAGGCTCTGACAGCCGAAGGACCCCCCTTTCAAGCAGTGAGGATCTCACAATGGAGTTGTCAGACCCCGACTGTCAATCCGAATACGACGATGTCTCTGATGTAACTATCAATTAGTAATATCATGGCACGCAATCTAAGTTTTCTGCAGTGGAACATTGTGGCTTCTCCTCAAGGAGTGCTATCCTCCACGCAATAGTGCGATCAAGGAGCATTAACATGTCATGCTCCAGGAGACACTATCGGGCGGAACCTGTTCGCTTCTCCGGGTATCACGTCTACGCGCTGCCACGTTCCGATGGCAAAAGACACCTGGTCAAAGCAACTTTTCCCTGCTCCGCAATAGCCGATGCCCCGCACTGTGGAGATGTTGAATCTCTTGCCGTCGAGATTCAGTGGCCGGGGGGCCCCTGAAAATTGTACAATGTGTACAGCCAGCCACACATTGGCTGTGCTTCGCAGCACACGACCGAGTGATCATAGGGAAGACTTCAAGCAAGGCACCGGATGCGGTGGCTATCACATAGCCAACGTGCTTGGACATCCCGAGACGCTCTCCTCAACAGCCGGGACCCAAAACGCATGTGAGAGGAGGGGTCCTAGCCCTCACCCTGGCCACTGCGACTCTGGGGAGAGGAATTGGCTGGCGTGTCGATGAGACCGTCACTAGTGACCACTATGGCACTTAACTACCCTCATGATAGTGGCCCAGCCGAAATACCCCGAACCGAATCCAAGATGGAAAACAGGCAAAAGGCCAACTGGGGGCGTTCCAGAACGTCTTTGGCCCCCTGTCTGAGAAGCAATGAACCCACACAAAGCGAAAATTGGAAGTGCTACAAGCCAGACTTGTAAATGCCATTGATGAGGCAGCCTCACTGACCATACCCAAAACTCGGCCCGGGTCTAGTAGTCACAAAGACGCCTGGTACTTCAATGACGAGATCAGGGAGGTCAAAACCCCAGGGTAAATATGTGGCGAAAACATTTTCCCAAGGCAAGAGAACCCCCGACAAACCTAGCCCTCCTAAGGGAGGCTGTCAGGGATGCCAAGGAAACTTCCAGCAGAGTGAGGCAGGAAAAGTGGCGGGGAAAGGTGTGAGTCCTTCGATCACTGTACCACCTCTCAGAGCTATGGGTCAAGCGAGCCACCAGCCCCTCACCCCGAGATGCACGCACCATGACCCCCAGTCAGAGGCCAACAGACTGGCGCACGATTCACTGCGAGAACGAGTAGCAAAAAGCCTGCCAGCCGAACTGAGAGCAAGACAAGAATGCCTACAAAACCCGACAGACTTGCTCACATCAGAGAAAAAGGGGAGCCGAACCCGATAACTCAGACGTTATCTTTTCTCTGAGGGAACCCAAGAGATGCATATAAAGCCAGTTCCAACACAGCCCCGGGCTTGACGGGATCCGTACCCCATCATTTTTCCCCCCTGGGGCTGGTAGGTGAGCTTACATTCTGTAATTTATCAACAAGTCTGGGAAACTTCCACTTTACCCCAGAGTTGGAAGAGGGCTACCATAGTTCCCTCCCTAAACCAAAGGAGCCGGGGAAAGTACCGCCCCATTCTCCTCAGCTGTCTGGCCAAGACTACCGAGAGGATGGTATGAACCGGCTCCATGGAAAATGGGACCCCCATACGAACACCTCCAAAGGGGTTCCCCCAGGGGCATGAGCACAGGCACAGATAGGCACGCTCTT
This sequence comes from Penaeus monodon, assembly GCF_015228065.2. Classification (NCBI taxonomy): domain Eukaryota; kingdom Metazoa; phylum Arthropoda; class Malacostraca; order Decapoda; family Penaeidae; genus Penaeus; species Penaeus monodon. The sequence goes on along the minus strand of NW_023660522.1, from coordinate 2,958 downwards.
GAGCACAATAAGCACGGGCACATCTGTGGCAATATTTCCTTGACCTGGAGAAGGCTTTTGAATTGGCAAGTCCCCTTGCAATTCAGGAGAGCCTGATCCAAAATGGAATCAGAGGTTTAAACTCCTGGCTTGGATAGGTAACTATTTTACGAATAGAACAGCCAGAGTCAAATTCCAAGGTCACCTATCACAGACATGCCACTAGAGAATGTAACGCCACAGGGTGGGTTCTCAGACCAGCCCTTTTTAATACATTAATTTTCGTATCCTCAACACAAACCTCCCGTGGGAGCAGATCATCTCCTATGCAGACGATCTTGCTATCATCTCCGCTGGACCATAGTGCCTAAACAAAGCCCAGCGTTGTCTGGACCCGGTATCCGAGGAGTGTTGCAGGACAAAGGGCTAAGATCTCTGCAGCCCAAAACCAAAGCCATGGTCTGAGACAGAGAGTTCAAGGCACAAGTCTGAAAATCCAGGGGAAAAGATTTGGAGTGGGTTCAGGACTACCTCTACCTTGGGGTAAGGATAGACCGGACCCTCTCCTTCCACAAGGAGGTCCAGTACCTGGTTGACTGAACAAAATCAAGACTGTCTGTCATGAGAGCAATGAGTGAAGATGCATAGGGGCCGACACAGGGGTACTAAGATCATTTAGTACATGCTGTCATGCCCATTGTAGACTATGCCTCCTCGCTCTGATTGGCATTAAGAGAAAACATAAAGACCAACTGGAGACAGTCCAAAACGAAGCCGCCAGGGTCATTCTGGGTGCCCCGAGGTGGGCGAAGATCCTCAAACCCCCTTGTGGAGGCAAACCTTCTCCCCTTGGCCTCACGAATTGACCCAATGGCAGCACAATGCCTTTTCAAAGGTCATCCAGGCTCCTAGGAACACAAGCCTAAGACATAAATAAATCAGACGCCTAGAACAGGATAACGAGCTGTTTGCAAACAAACTCCTGCTGTCTCACACATCCCGGGGGTTAATACGCCATCAGCTCAAAGAAGCACTATGGCCAGGGCATGGACTCCCTCACCCTGACTTTGTCGAAGCTCCGCCGTGGGCCCCAAATCTCGATAGAGTTCTCGGGCATGAGACTGGCAAGCAAAAAGAACGAATACTGTATACCTAGCCTAAAGTCAAAACCCCGAGGGTCATTGCAACCATCACCCCCCCGGGGAGCAGTACATATTACACGGATGGATCGGTCGATCCCTTGATCGAGCGGCTTCGCAGCAAGGGATGCCACAAAATCCATGAGGGTAACAGACAACGCCTCCTCGCTACAGGCAGAGGCAGTTGCTATCATGGGAGCACTGAGCCACGCGTCCGTGAGGGAAGGACACGTGTCATACACACAGACTCCCCAAAAGGGGCCGTCGACTGTTTCAGCAGCGCTCACCCACTGACAATATCTACCTTCTGACTACCTCCTCACACTGGCACAGAGGATTCTTACCCCAGGGTTTGAAGATCATCATAAACTGGGGTTTCCCCGCCACATAGGGATCAGAGGCAATGAGCTGCTGACAGATTAGCCGAAGTTGGCAGGGGTATGCCCCTAATCCCATGTAATACATCAGAGCCGAAAATTACTTAGGAGGAAGTGTACGGTGACGGCCACCTCCTTCCTCTGCAGCTTCCAGAGAGGAAACAAGATCCTCCCCCCCGGCCAGCTGGTACTCAATGCCACAGCTATGAACCCCTGGCCTCTCTGAAATAAACAACAGAGGTACGAAGTCATTCTGCACAGAATGCGCCTAGGTTACCACTGCATGGCAGATCATAAAAACAAATAGAACGTGAAGAGAGGGGGTTGCATGCATTGCGGGGAGCCGACCGCCACACTTGTACATTTCTTGGAGAATTGCGTGCACACGCAATTCCCAAGACAAGCCCGCAGACACAGCCGTCGTGTGGTAAAGAGATTATGCGAGATGCTTACACCACGGCTACAGGAGCGCTGTAGCCGTGGAATGAGAAAAGCCATAAAAAGCTGACACAGGCCGGGCAATAAGTGAAAAGGGCCCCGGGGGAAGCCAGAACTTCGCAAATCTCAAGCAAGCAAGCAAGCCGCGACCAGCGTGCCGGGGAAGCGCCCCGGGCCGTGCCCTGTGGACGTCACCAGCCTCAGAGATTTCCGCGGCTGCCGGCGAGTGGGGGTGAAGAGGCCCCCGAACTACGAGACACGGTTGCCCCAACTGGAGGAGAAGATGAACAAAGGGGATGCTGAGCCTCACAGAGGGGTCTGGGCCCCAAAGCTACTCTCTGAATTGAAGGACTACGCCCCCCTTTCCCCCCCGGCGCCAGCCGAGGCAACCGTCCCTGGGATGACCGCAGGTCTAATGGGGAAAACCCCCGCACAACCATATGGCAGAAGTGACGTCACGCCAGCTACGAAGGCGACATAAAAGTGCTTAAATTTCTAGAGGAAATAAAAGCAATGAAAGAACAAAATAAAACTTTATTAATGAAATAACGACGCTGAGACAGGACCTGGAAAAAGTGACTGTCATTGTCGTGATACCAGTGTTACCTTAGTGCTAAAAGAACGAACGTGGAGAATCGAGTCAGGGCCGCCAGTGCTGATAACCAAAAGTAGGCGTGTCAGCGCTGACAGCAGCCACGAACAATATCAGGATCCTTGTGACGTCGAGTCCAGTGACGCAACCAGCCTCTCAAGTGGCATTGACAAACAACCGAAGGAACTGTGCTGAGGAGTGGAACAAAGCTAAGACTAAATGGGTTTTAAAAAGGTTAAATGTATTTTAAGTTTACGACTGCCATCTGTAAAGAAATCAATAATCATATATTAAGCCTAAAATTCAAATGTAATACCATTATATAATGTAATGACAATGCACCAAATGTACCACAGCTTGCCCATGGCTGTGCAGTTAGCCAGGGTGGCAAATAAAGGACTTAACTAAAGCTCACATTATCATTTATAATTAT
>NW_023660521.1:12500-19150 GCF_015228065.2 Penaeus monodon | reverse complement strand
TCGTAAATTCCCCCGCTGATAAATTCTAAGCTGTTTTTTCAATTCGTAATTTCCCGTAGTAAGTTCATAATTTTAGTAAAAATCGGTAAAGGGAAAAAACTTGCGGGGAAAACCTCGGAAAGATTTTCTTGCGGTTAAAAAAGTTTAAATTTTTTCGTATCCTTTTGGGTAACCCCTAACGAGGGAGGAAAGGGCCGGGGGGTTATGGGTAGTGGGGCATTGGTGCGAGAGTGACGAAGTCTATGGTGACGTCCTTACTGACGCCCCTCAGCGGTCGGGGGGAATGGTACCAGACTCCCAAATGGCAGTCGGGACTGATGCAGGCCCCGACCATGGGTTCCCCCCCAGCCTTTAGCATTCAGCGGGGATATAAATATGCCTGCAGTTTTCCCATTTTTCATTTGGGAAATCCCCACCTAACCTCTTTTGGGGTAGGAGGTTCCCCTGATGGGTGGGCCCGGGGCACAGGCCGCGACTTTGCTTCATCCAAGCTAATGTTGGGGGGTCCACCGGGAACAACTGTTCAAAATACTCACCCCAACTTTTCACGAACCCCCAAACAGATCTGAGATGATCCGTCCACCCGCTGATCGGACTGCAGTCATCTGGGGGAAGGGCTTAGGGTTCAGTTTTTCCAGGGTTTGGTAGGCAGGGCGAAGGTCATTTCCAAGAAAGGGCCTTCGACCTTCAACAAGTTTCCTGATAGACTGTTCCTTGCCCCTTCCAGCAGTGCCCGAGCCCTACACACCAGGAACAACGCAAGACTGATTCCCTTTTCCCCGACCCTTGCGACACGCTTCAGGGGCCTCAAATGTCTCCAGGGAGATGGTATCTCCTTTGCCCTTTGGGGCGTACGCCAATGGACTCCTGAGCTGTTTGAGGTTACGCGCTAAAGGGGACTCCCCAGAGCAACTGGGCCCCGTCGGGTTTGGTTTTGTGAATCGGTCGAGACCCCGTGGCGAACCCACGGGCACACTCCCCTCCCTTGTCTGTCCAATTAAAACCCCTTTAGGGTGGCCATGGAGGGGGGGGAGTTTTAAGTGGACCCGCGGGGTACCCACATGAGCCAGGTGGTCCCAAAAGAACTTGGCACTCCGGAAAAACCCTGCAGTTCTGGAGGTCCCCCTCGCGTGCTGACAAAAATGTGGTCGATTCCTTGGCCACTTTTACCCGTATCACTGTTTAAAGTCAGCGATCGGGTTGGACGCTGGTACCAGGAGCCAGGATCCTCTTTTTTCGGGGCCCTAGCAAAGTCCCGGGGAGAAGGAGGCTTTTTCTCGCTGCGGTCAGTCCCGAGCCAGGGGGGCCGAAGACATCTCGTACCCCAGCCAGTACACCCCGGATCCGCATTGAAGTCGCCAAAACAATGCGAATGTCTCGCCGGGGAAACGTCTGCCACGATGGATTTTGGCGTAGAACGCCTCTTTACATCGGTTTATATACATCGGTAGAGGTATATACAATAAGAGACAAGAACCCAAAAAACATGCTTAGTTTTAAGCCTGATACCTTCCCCGGTGTCACCTCGACTCCCGCGGGCTGAGTCGACTGGAGATGGCTTGGCTACCCCCTGGAGGGTATTACCATCGTACGGCCCGACCAGTAGTTGTAACCACCCCACTGATCGTCCCGTCCCAGGTCTTCTACCTCGAAGGGCACCACTAATCCCAGTCGTTTCAATTCCCCGCAATAGCAAGGAACCGCTCATCCTGCCGCAAGGCCCGGGGATTTCCAACGCCTACCCAAAAGCACCCCGAGGAAAGCTCGGGTGGTATCCAGGTGCACGCCACCTCTGCCGCCCCCGCCAACAAACCCCCAAAAAAAGGGGGGTGGGGCAGGTGTGGGACCGCCTACCACCTGTGGGGTTCCCGGGGGCTTTCCCCCAAAAGCTTCATGGGGGGTTTGGGCGCCTCCCGGGCGCAGGCGGGGCGTAACCTCGTTCCAACCTCCCCCCCGACATTTGCCCCCCAGGGGGGACCCCACCCCCTTTACGGGCTGGGTGAGAGGGAAACACCCTCCCCCCAGCTTTTCCCATTTACATGCGAGTTCCAGGGGGTCTTTCTGGGGGGGGAGGAGGAAAGGGCCCCCTCCCCCGACCCGCCCCATTACCCCGGGTGGCTGGGGGGGAGTTGGTACGAACCCGAGCGTGTCCACACGCGGGGGGCAAAACCCCGTCCCTCTAGGGCCTCCTGCTGTCCGAGACCCCAAAAGATATAGAATATTTTAATATAAAATATAATATATATATATATAAATATAATATATTTTATAATATATATATGTATATATGTATATTCATAATAAAGAAATATATATTATTAATATAATTATATATATATTATATATTATATATATAATTATATAAAATTAAATTATATATAATATATATTATTATATGTATACGATTATATATAAATTATATATTAAAATATATATATATATATATAATATATATTATATATATAGGTGTGGTATTATATATAAAAAATTTTAAAATTTTAATATTATAATATATATAATATATATAATTATATTGGTATTATATATTATATATATATATATATATATATAATATATTATATATATATATATGGTGTGTGTGTGTATATATATAATGATATATATATAAGTAATATATATTTTAAAATTTTAATTTTATATATTATAAAAATATATAAAATTGAATATATATATTGTATTATATTGCACGCCAGTAGCGTCGCAGTAGCAGTAGCCGTCTCCCTAGCCTCCCTTGTGTTGGTGGCGAGAGAGAGGCACCGGGCGTAACAAATGGTGTAGGAGGGTTTGGATTTTTGATCAGTGAGACGCGCCGATTTATCATGTGTCCAAAGAGGGCGGCACCCATGACGAGAGGAAGCTATGACTGGGGCGGCACGAGTGAGGTAAAGCGAGCCAAGGGCCCTGACACTCCCCATGCTGGCCATATGGGGGGGGGAAATGGCAAAAGGGCAGAAAGCAGGCCAGGGGCACGCGACAGGTGCCCCATCTGTCGAGATGCAGGAAAGGAAAGGCAAAAGTTCCCCCAATTTGTTAGGTGTACAGAGAAATCTCGATTGTGAAGATGGAAATCGCATACCCCGACAAGGCCTGCAACAGCGTGAAGAGTGAACTGATGGGGGAGATGCAGACTCTAAGGGCGAAGTTCGGGGGCCTGGGGAGGAAGTAAAAGGCGGAAAGGCGGCGTCACAAGGTAGTAACGTTGCAAGAAGAAGGCAGATGGGTTCTGCAACAGACCCAGAGTGCCCGTTTTTACGGGGGTTGCCTGGGGTCCGTGGCGGGAAAAACCCCCGGGCCCTCGCAGAGCCAGTGGTCGCTGCAGAAGGCTGGGCCCCATCGGAACGCTCCCTTGGGTATGGTGGCGGCAAACTGGGACCCGGTCAACCCCCCTCTTGCCCCCCTAACCCCTTTCCCTCCCCCAGGTGTGTAGTTCACGGCACACGTTCTCCACCCGCACCCCCTCCCCCTCCGATACTGTGAAACGTAAGCCAGCTGATACGAGGGGGAAGGGGGCCCTGGGGGGCAATGTCCCCCCAATTTGAAATGGGCATCTGCCAGGGCTGGGCCAGGAGAGAAAGGGCCCTGCGCTGGAACAGCCTAAGGGGCCCCCCGGTGGAAGTGTTGGGCATCTGCCCCCACCCAACATGCCTCTTACACCAGCGTGGAGGGCTTTTAAACGCCGTTTCGGGCATCACCACCCGGCCGAGGTATATCGGGCCGCTTGAAGAAGCGACTGTAGCGTGGCAAAAACTGTCCCAGCTGGTGCAGGATTGGAGGGGCTGGTAAACAGGTCGTAGCCGGGGGCTGCGGAAGAGGATGTGGGCCTGGCCCGCATTTCTTTTTGAAGCTTTGCAGGGCCAGCAGCTGAACTCTACGCAAAAACGGCAACCCGAGGGGCAGGTGGCACTGGCGGGGCCTTGGATTCAGGCCTTCCCGAAGGTAACCATGGCCTAGGGGCCCGCTGCTCAGCCCCCCCCGTGACCTCCGAGGCCGAAGGCTAAAGTGGAGAAAGGGAGCATTTTAGGAAAGGGGACCCGAGCACTTTTCAAGGCTTGTGTTGGGGTCGGTAAGGAAGGGCACAGACGTAGTCGGGGTCGGAGGGAGCGGAGAACATTCCTCTCAACCGGGGAAAATTTGATGCTTCCAGCAGGCTGCAAGGATGTGGCAAATATGGTCACCCCCGAGTGATGTCCCAAGCTAAGGAAGGGTACGGGGGGAAAACTCGGCAGGCGGAGAAGGGGCCGAAACCCAGCCGTCCTCGTTCCCACGGGCCCCACTTGGGTAAGCTGCCGCGAACCGCATGATGCAGGTGGAGGGCTCAGTGAGGGGAAACCTGCCCCCTGATAGGGACCTGGGGCTGAGAAACCCTAGTGCGGCCTGATAGTTTGGGCCCTTAGATTCCAACGCACCACGAGACTGTGTGGTGTCACGGGGAAATTTTGGGGCACTCAAGGGGCCCCTGGGGGCTGTATTGGCTGGGCAACGGTGCAGCGGCTGCCCGGGGTTGTGGCCGATCTGGACAGCACTGCTTGCTGGGCCTTGACTACCCGATGCATAAGGCGTGTGTCGACCCTTGGACGGAAGCGGTGAGGGTGCACGGGGAAGATGTGCCCTTGCTTAGAGGGTTTGGGTGTGCAGAGATAGTTACGGCTGAACGATGCACCTTCCACCAGGGGCAGAGCTAGAACCGGGGTCGACTGTCAAAAGTGAGCGGGATAGAGGGGCCCCGTGGAGCCCCTTCAAAACCTGCAGCTGGTGATGGTGTGGCGGTTGGGCGGACCTTTTTGGACCAGGGGGGGGGGTTATTACGTGTTGGGAGCTAACTTCTCTAATAAGCCCAGAAGGGGCCCGCTGGGGCAAAATGGGGGACTTGTAGGGAATGGAGCATTTTAGAAGAGTCGTCAGGGACAAGGGGTTGGTTGGGGTGGGGCCCTTGCCCGACTTCCGAGGACTTGCGCACCGGCTGTGGCGTTCCAGGGGGCCCGGAAACTTCCAGGGGCCCCTGGTGAAAAAGAAGATGCGTTAGCCCCGGCGGCGTGAGGGGGTGGCAGACGCGACGAGATGAGGACGAGCATTTTGGACGGGAGGGGGATCAGCAGACTTCAATGGTGACCATGAACCGGTCTTAGGACAGAGATACCCCTCGGGGGGCCATGCCAAAAATACCGCCGCCCACACCCCTCCAAGCGACCCCAGCGAGAGCGAAGAAAGCCGCCTGGATGAAAGATTTTTTTGTTTCTGAGAAAATGATTTTCAATACGGGTTCTTTTGTTTTAAAGAATTTTGTTGTTCCGAGGGCTAATTTTTTTAAAAAATTTTTTGTAGTTTGTTTCAGGGTTTTGGGATGTAGAGCAGCGGGTCGTTGCTTTTTTAGGGGGGGATAGGCTACGCCAGGGGTCTTTGTCTCTGTGAAAACGTGTGTTTAAAATGAAAAAATGACCTGGGATGTGTTAACATAAGGGACCTGGGGAAACTGACGCGCTGCCGTGAGCGGAGGGCGGAGGAAAAAGCCAGGAACGGATTTTGGGGCTGTCCTGTGAAAACCCCGTGTGTGCCTTTGGACTTGATATAAACTTTTGTTTTCCTGTTATAAGTGTATCGTGCGTGTGACGCTGGTTTTTCCCCCCTTTGTCCCCTAAAAAGTGTGGGGAAAAAACTTTTTTAATAAAAAAAAGACTGTCATTCTGTTTTTATTTCGTGGCCTGCCTCTCCAGCTGGCGTTTCCCCTCTTGGGTTCGGGAGCTGTGGTGCTTTGGGGCCTTTGGAGCTTTCGGTTCACGACCCCTTGTAGCGCGCCCTTGCTACCCGCCTTGGTTGGGGGCAAAAGACGAGGCGGTCGGCGTAACAAATTTTATATGTATAATATATATATGAATATGTATAATATATATAATAATTAATATTATATATGAAAATAAATAAATGAAAAATATATATATAAATAATTTTATATGAATTAAAAAATTTTTTTAAAATTAGAAAATAATAAGAATTTATATATATATTATAAAAGAAAATTATTAAATGAACATTTATATTATGAACAAAATATAAAATAAAATTAATAATATATATATAATAATATATTTAAAAATATATATATATATATATGTATATATATATATTTTAAATATATAAATATAATATATATATGAATAATAAAATTGTTTATATATATATATATATATATATATTTATTATATAATATGAAATTAATAAAATTTTTATATATTAATATATGAAAATATAATATATATAATTTTATATATATAATATAATATTTTTTATAATTTTGTATAATAATTTTGTAATAATTTATATATGTGAATATAAAAATATTAAAATATTATATATTTATAAATTTTTTTTATTAAACCCAAAAAGATGTTAAATATAGAACATATACATACATATAATTTTAATGGGGATATATTATATTATTAAAAATGATATATATTTCTATATGTTATACAATATTATGAAAATATACTATATTATATATAATATTATTTAATTATATTTTATATAAAACATTAATTAGATAAGATTATATTTATGTATGAATATATAGGAATATATTTTTAAAATATAATATATATATATATTATTTAATATATATATATATTATATAT